>NC_088201.1:200314559-200614559 GCF_037126465.1 Ornithodoros turicata
TGTTTCCTGGAGCCACCATGCAAAAGCTTTCCTTTAAATTCGGCCCCGAGAATTTTTATTGAATTTTGAACTTTGGACACTACATCCGATTGAAAGCCGCACTCTGATCACTGGTGACGTCACCGGTGCCGAGTTGCGGGGTCTGCTCCCCCGGAAATTTTTAATGGAATTTTGAACTTTGGACAATACCCCCGATTGAAAGCCGCACTCAGATCACTGGTGACGTCACCGGTGTCGAGTTCCGGTGTCTGCTCCGCCGCGCATCGGAGGCCTGTCTAGCAGTCGCGAGTGCCTTTTCGTACTTTCGATATTTCAACACGCGCCGCCTTTTTGCTACTTCTACGTCGCTGAACACGTTTGTGGAAATGGGAGGACACAGGTTCACTGCAAGAACAACACAGAAAACAAAATAGGAGTATCGTTTTTCGGTTTTCCGAAGCGCGAGCGTCGACAGCTATGGATAGCAAACGTTTGTCGCCCTGGATCGCAGTTCTACGAAGCAAGCACCCTCTGTTCCGAGCACTTTACCGCGGATTGCTTCGAAGAGTCTGACAGACTTCAGCGGGAGCTCGGCATACCTCGTCCAGCAAAGACGAAGCCACACATTGAAACAACAACAACTTTTTACTGGATGATGAATGGTGAGTTTCATCGCCGGGGGCGATACTCTAACCCACTGCTGCAAGTCTGCTGCACCTTGAAATTTGATGCCGTACCTTCGGTTTTCATTGATCCTCCAGTTGGTCTCAACGCGCCACCAACTTCTTCGAGCTACGATAGCGTAAGTCCCTAACTTTCCTGATCGTCTCAGGTTCACATATTGTTTGCTCCACATCTTTGATTGACGTACAGGAGCAAGTCCTCGGTGCAGTGTCAGTTCCTTTCGAAGAGACAAGTGAGTATGGTGAAGAATAAGTTTCTGCTTTGTAAAAAGAGAAAGTACATATGGAGCCGCAATAAATATTTGTCATCGGCACATTTCCTGAAACTAGTATCGCGCTCACTGCCGAAGTGGCATTCATGAGTTTTCCCGATGGTTTGGCGTAGTCAAGATCGCCAGTGAACTGCATGGTAGGTATCGGGGAAATGTGTGCTGTGTTTTCGTATTTCAGATGACAGAAGGCACATGGAGAAAAAATATGCAGAAGAGACACCATACTGACTAACTACAATACATTTTGCATTCTGGTCGTCAGATGCAAACTAGTTGTTTATTTCACCCTTGCATGTTTAACAATTTCTACCCCAAACATCAGTTTGGTTAAAAGCCATTGATGATATAACTATATCTGGGTATTTGTGTATAAGTGTAATATACCAAGTCATTATGGTCCTGAAAAAAGCATTTTGCACAAAGTCAAACTAGTCACTCTCTTTACAAATGTAAGTTGCTCACTGCAGTTCCACCCCCATTCATAGGGCCTCGGCGTGCAATGAAAGATGCAGCAACCAAAGTGCTAACCCAAGCAGCACCCCGATGTCGGGCCGACATCGGCCCGATGTACTCCTGCCGACACCCCCGATATCGGCCTTTGCAACACCGCTTTGCAACACCGCCCAGAGTTGGGCCGATGTCGGGTCAGGATATTGGTCCGATATCATTTGGACATGCCGCCGATGTCATTTCGATATGCTACCGACATGCTACCGATTTGTGACTGATGTTGCGCCAACATAATTTTGTATTTGTATTCGCCATCGTAACTACAAAAACAACTTTAGACTGGTTATTTACGAGGACACAACGTTTTATTTCTGCCATTGTTTCTTACTCGTTTCATTTTCCGATGGTTTCCTTAATTTGTTCCTCATATTTCCCATGGCGGGCAATGCATTAGCGTGGCGTTACAAAAAGCAAGACGAAAAGAAGTTTAAATGCTCCTAGGACCACGAAGTGCAAGAAGCTTTCAAAAGGTACCGGCATTCCTTTCGAAGCGAAAACAGATACTATATATTTAATGTCTTACGAGCTTCCGCGAATTCGAGAGCCCTGCTCGTCTCGGAATGAAAATGGTGGAGGTGACGTGTCTCAGTTTAATTCGCTCAAGCATACAAACAAGGCTCAAGTGAGGAATTGCTTCGAATATTGACTCGACATCAACGTAACGAATGTGTTTCCTACTTGCTTTTCGCGCGAGACACCAAGTAAGTCCATGGAAAGCCAGTGTCAGCGTCATGTCGTTGGCTTCGGTCAACATCGAGCCGACATTGCCAACTTCAGTGATGTTGGTCGAAAGTTGGCAATGTCGGCGTCATGTCTCTGGTTTGTACGATCATCAAGCCGACGTTGTCAATCTCTGTGGAGTGTTAATCGTAAGTTGACATTTCAGCGTCATCTCACTGGTGTCGGTCAACATCAAGCCGACATTGCCAACTTCAAAGTGATATCGGTCGCAAGTTTGCAGTGTCGGCTAGATGTCGCGTTTTTCCATCAATATCGAGCCGACATTGCCAACTTCAAAGTGATATTGATCGCAAGTTGGCATTGTCGGCTACATATGTCGCTTGTTTCGGTCAACACCGAGCCGACCTTGCCAACTTCAGCGCAATATCGGTCCCAAGTTGGCAGTGTCGGCTAGATGTCGCGTTTTTCCATCAACATCGAGCCGACATTGCCAACTTCTGTCGTACATCGGTCACAAGTTGGCAGTGTCGGGGATATGTTGGGCCGACATGCCCAACTTGCTGCCGATATCGGCCCGATGTCGTGTGCTGCCTGGGAAGTTGGGGTAGTTGGTGTGACATTATTAGTTTAGGCTGCCAAGGGGGACGTTGGACAAAGTAAGAGACACGACAACAGAAGCAGCTTTGTTTGAAATGAATGAATTTTGTTTGAATGAAACAGCTTTGGTAAGTAAGCTGTTTCTGTTGTCGTGTCTCCTACGTTGTCCGACGTCCCCCTTGGCAGCCTAACCTAGTAAAGATGCAGCAACCCAGACAGATGAGAGACGTCGCCACACGTCCCACAATCACACAATGGAGATCACCTGCTCAAGATGCATTCACTCACCCAGTGCCTATAGAGGATCCACCTGGTTTGGTCCTAGTGGAAGTTCCTGAGCCGTCAGATAGTGTCCAAACTCTCCCTTGATCATCAACAGCTGCTGTGGAGCATCCACCTTTTTCCTAATCAGTTTCATCACCAGGGCATGATGACACAGCCGATATTTTCCGTTTTGAGGAGGAACCAATTAACTGTGCAATTATGCATATTTTGTCAGTACTGTTCATATCGCGCTGAAAAAGCATGTCGTGGTTGGGATTGCCATACTGAATACATATGTTGATCATGATGACTTCTGTGTCACAAAACTAACAAGGCTATAGAATGCCAATCTAATGGTAAAACATAAATGTAGTTAATTTTATACATCTGTGTATGAGGCCGTACTGATGTGTCACTGCCATCTGATATATGGTCCGAGGCTTTGTGTGATGACCCGTCATAGCACCTCAGCTCGGAGCTTGGCTATGACAGTGATGGAGAGTAAGTGCACAATTTTTTATTCCCTGTACATTACCTAACCTTCTGCCACCAACTCTTGGTTTATTGCTTCCCAAACAGGCCAATAGATGTGGTAGATACGCGCCATCTTTTTGATGAGTTGGGTGGGGATGGCTAGGTATTACGATACATTGTGGGAGGATGCTCTTTACCTTCGCTGTCTGCTTCATTATCTGCTGCAAGAAAGGAGTTAGTACTTCCATTCCTTTACAGCAATGGGATTTTGCTACCTGACTCCCCAATTGCTCTTAATATTACAAATGTAGGGGAGATGCTGTAACAAAGCCCATCCTTTTCTTTCTCCTTGTGGGAGTAGCAGAATTCGTCAGTGACGAATTCAATATATCTTCCGGTTTTTTTTCTATAATCAAACTCAAACTCAAACTAGCAAAGGCAGGGAAGAATGGTGTGATACATTTCCTTGAGCGTTGTTTTGTGCACAGTGTGGGGTTGTATAACTTTTGAAGTTTTCTCATGTCAATATGATTAAATATTACTCTTAGGTCCGTAGCGCAGCCTTCATCACTACCCGACATGTGCATCGTGGCACGCTCTAGCCTTATAGAACTCCTAAAAGTGTGCACCGTGTGCTCATCATCACTCGCAAACGTGCAGCCAGCCACTTGTTAATGAGAAACGTCTGGGCAATATTGCAATGTGTTCGGCAATCCTTTTCTCTGGTAGCAGCATCACCAAGTCGCTGCGCCTGTTCGACATCATTGGCCTTGCTCATATACACCGGAGTCAGTACTTCCTCTAGAAGTGCTATTTATTTCTGGTAATACAAGATGTGAGTTAATGCTGGAAAATTATGTGTGCTTTGTGTTACGATTACTGCATATGCTTTAACAACAGTACACAGCACATGTCTGGGTTAAAAAAGCTATCAATCATGCGATGGTCATGCCTTCCAGTGTTGACGATTCCAAAATTCAGATTCAAATGAGCATGGAAAATATGTCTTTGTGTCGTTTGTCTGTCGTTGTTCAGCTTACTTGTTAGAATTAGAATCCACGCCCATGCTGCGTATGCCAGTTACATCATATAGTGACTGCAGAATAGCGAGACTAAGTTGCAACATGTACAAATGCTTTTCTTTTTCTGGTTTGCTGAACATCATTTTAAATATCAGTTTGTGCGTCTATTGCTTCACATGTGAAAAATGGATATCTTGCATTGTGCGCTGGCATAAAGGTCATAGAAGAAAATACACACACGTACTTCCAATATGATTTCGGATGTCTAGGACAATGTGCTAGACATGCAATGCCGAATATTGAAGCCACAAATGGATTTCATATATGTTATCCCTGCATGTCATATTTATAATATTAGTTTTCAGCGCAGATGTTCCAAATGTATGCCTCAGTTTGATGCAGAGGTGGGCATGCAATGATAACATAATCTTATGGTATTTTTCAATATGGGTCTTGTATGGACATGCAACATCTGCAAGACATCACAGGTCATGGCAACAGGTCATGGCATGTCACAACATGGCAAGTCCTGTAATATCTGTAACACCACAAGTGTGTGTTTTTATCAATGTAAAAAAAATATTTGTTTCACGGTTTCTGTGTAGCTTGTAAAAGAGTACAGCCAGGTTTCAAGGCAGACTGGGCAGCAAAATCGTTCTCCAGTCATACATATAGCAATCTCTGAAAAAAAAAAATCATTAGGTGGTCAATACAAATCATAGCAACTTGAATAAATTGCTCATCTTCGGAACTGCTTGTTATATCTGTCCCACCTTGAAATCCGTGATGGAGTGGTGATGGAAATACGCTGCAAATAGATGATACGCAGCAACCGCGTATTTGCCTGCGATGTCCACGGCCAAGTCGGCCACACAACCAACATACGAACAAGGTATATGCTGCAAACCGTAGGGTACTGCACACACACACGCAAATATCATAGTCGCGGGATGGCGTAAGTATAGAAACACACAGACATCATGGCGAGTTGTATGCCTTCAAGTCACGGCGTAGCAACTGCAACGTCGTGCTCTCTGTGCGTGAACTTTATTTCGTAAAGGAAGAGTGAAACGCGATCAACTCAAAGGTACGCCGCGCAGTCGAGAACTTAAACACTGGGTAGTATATCAAGGGAATGGCGGCGCAGTGATATTGGATAAGCTACCAAAGCCTTGCGGCGGTGCTGACGTAATTGACACTGGATATCACACTCCTCCCCTCTCCGAAAAGAAAGCAGAACACCTGACTTACGTATAAGCATTACAGCACTTGCTATATAGGAAAATAAAGAGAGAAAGACAAAAATGTTATCAGCACCAACTATGGGCAATATCTGTCCACAGGACGCTTGATTCGTGTAGACCGTCTAGGTGACGATGTCACCGCACTATCACTTGAAGTGCTGCTGCCGTCTGGACATGACCCATGATTCTCCACGGTATCAGGTTGAAAATCAGCTGGTGGTACACTCGGTGACAACTGCGACTGTGCTGTTTCAGCGTCGCTGTCTGATGATGATTCTGACCGCTGTGCATCCCTTCGTAGGTGGTCTTGGTGCCTGGTGGAAATAACTCCCCCAGGTAGCTGTACAACAGCAGACGACTGTCCTTGTGCTTTTGTGACAACAGCAGGGACCCAAGTTGGTCCAGGTCGAAAATTTCTTGCGAACACTGTATCCCCAGGACGACAGACGCTGTGGGAACGAGCGCTTTTGTCACGCAAAAGTTTGCTGCGCAGTTGCTTACGAAGCACTGTGGTGCGCATGTCCGGATGGAGATTATCCAGAGCAGTCCTGAGTTTTCTTCCGCACAAGAGTTCTGCTGGAGATGCACCGGTTATCTCGTGCGGCGTTGTTCGATAGCTGAATAGTGCGCGAGATAGCTGCGTCTTGAAATCACCTGTGCTTGCCTTCTTAAGCTTGTTCTTAATTGGTTGAACAACCCTTTCAGCAGCCCCATTCGATGCTGGGTGATATGGAGGAATTAGGACTTTTCTTACTCCATTCCGCTTCAGAAATTCTGTGTACTTTGCTGATACAAATGCTGGTCCATTATCCGACACTAGGAGATCGGGCAGTCCATCTCTCGGAAATATAGAACGTAGACAAGAAATAGCAGCTTCCGCGGATGGTGATGGAACAACTTCGGCTTCTACCCACTTGGAAAATGCGTCCACAAGGATGAAGATGTAATGACCCTTAAAAGGGCCTGCAAAATCCACATGCAAGCGCGACCATGCTCTTTCTGGAAAAGGCCAAGGCGTCATAGGAACACGCCTGGACTCACGTTGTTGTTCTTGGCATGTCATGCATCTCTGTACCCTCGCAGCAATATCTTCGTCCATTGTATCCCACCAGAGATGACTACGGGCCACAGCCTTCATTTTTGTGACACCAGGGTGGCTGTCATGAAGCAAGTCGAGAACCTTTGCACGTAGCTCTTGAGGAATGACAACACGATTTCCGAGAAGTATACAGTCATCCTGCACGCTCAGTTGATCAAAACGCCTTTGGTAAGGCCTGTAGTCAGTGAGGTCAGGTAATTTGCCGCCTGACAACAGTATGTGGCGAACGTTGGATGCAATGACGTCTCTTGACGTGGCTTGAGCGACCACCTTTGCGGATAAAACAGTTGGGTAGACTCCTTCCAACAGGAACACTTCTCAGGGTCGTTCCACGGGAAAAGCTTCGGTAGGTAGTGGCAATCTGCTCAGTCCATCGGCATGTGCGATGCGGCTTCCCTGTCGATAGACCAACTCGTAGCGGTAAGATGATAACGTCAGGGCCCAGCGAAGAAGCCTGGGTGAACAGTTATTAGGTACAGGCTTATCGTGCGCTAAAAGTCCCAACAGTGGCTTGTGGTCGGTCACTATTTCGAATGAATTACCCCTGAGGTATTGATGAAACCTCAGAACGCCGAAAATTACGGCCAGAGCCTCTTTATCGAGTTGGCTGTAATTACATTCTGCTGGCATTAAGCTCCTTGACGCATATGCAATAGGAAACTCTTCACCTGACAGTTCACGGTGCGCAAGTACAGCACCCACGCCATAAGGCGATGCATCACATACCAACACCAAAGGTTTCTTGGGGTCAAAGTGAGCTAGGACCCTAGCAGACGTTAGGAGGTCCTTACTTTTTTGGAAAGCGAGCTGCTGCTCGGTGCCCCAAGTCCATGGCGCATTTGCTCCCAGTAACTTGTTTAGAGGATGCAGTACTGTCGACAAATCAGGCAAGAACTTCCTGTAATAGTTCACTAGCCCCAGATAGCTCTGCAACGTTTTCACATTCGTTGGCGCTGGCGCCTTCGTCACAGCTTCCACCTTCTTTGGATCAGGATGTAACCCCGCTTCCGTGATTATGTGACCTAAATAGTGCACCCTAGGGGCCATAAAAATGCACTTTTCAAGTTTCAATCGTAGTCCAGCTTCTTCAAGCCTTCGCAGTACAATATCCAAGTTCTTCTTGTGATCGTCGTCATCCTTTCCAGTGACAAGGATATCGTCGAAGTAAACAACGACGCCACGCAGATCTTGCAGCAGGTTTTCCATTATTCGTTGAAATAACGCTGGTGCCGTAGAAACACCGAACGGTAGCCTTACGTACCGATACAACCCTTTCTGAGTGTTGATGGTCACCAGGTTCTTGGACTCTTCGTCCAGCAGTATTTGTTGGTAAGCATCCTTGAGGTCAAACTTACTCAATTTCTTTCCTCCTGACAGCTTGGCGAACAGTTCCTCAACCCTTGGAATCGGATACTTCTCAGGTACGGCAACGGGATTTACGGTAATCTTGAAGTCACCGCAAATTCTCACACGTCCATCTCGTTTGACGACAGGAACAATGGGCGCGGCCCATTCAGACGTCTTTACTGGTTCGATAATGCCTTCACGCTGTATACGTTGTAGCTCCTCGGCGACTCGGTCTTGAAGAGCAAACGGTACTGCACGCGCTTTAAAGAATCTTGGGCGTGCGCCGTCCTGAATTTGTAGTTTCGCTGTGACATCCTTCAGGGTACCCAAAGTATCTGAAAAAACGTCTTGATGCTTAGCAATAACGTCCTCAACAGTTGAGACCACGCAGACGTGTGTGTCCTCTGCTGTCAGAGCCATGCCAAAAGCTTTCATCCAAGTGCGGCCGAAAAGATTTGGGCAAGAACCCGGCGCCACGTAGAGTGGTAAGCACTCCTGCTTGTCACGGAACTCCACTTTAACGTTCACGCATCCTCTCCGTTGGAAGTCTCAAGCTTTGCATGGGGAAGAACCTTGCGCAGAACATTTTCGCCAATGATAGATACTCCAGCACCTGTATCGAGTTCCATTTCCAACGGAACACCATCCAGGATGACGTGCGCGCGAAACGGATCGCTTCGATCCGACGCATTCCAGAGATCGAACACTTGAGACACAGAAGTAGCTTCTTCGTCTTCAGATGGAGCTTCAACGGCATGTACTGGTTTCTTTTTGTCAGACTTTCTCTTGTCCTCAACCTGTTCTTTCTTCTTGTTTGCTTTTCCTTGGCAAACTTTCGCCAGGTAACCTTTCTTCCCGCAATTATGACAAACTGTGTTACGATGTCGGCACTGTGTCGCCAAATGCTTATCACCGCAGCGGTAACACGTTATTCCTGTCGACTTATTCTTCACGAAATTCGCAGCTGTGCCCTCGGGTTGTGTGGACAGCGTTCTGGAATCATTTCGTGCAGCTTCAATTGCGACAACAGTCTTCTTTGCAATGGCTAGGGTAAGATCTGGCACTTCGAGTAGTCGTGTCTGCATTTGGGCGTCATTAATGCCACACACAATCCTATCACGTAGCGTACTGTCCCGAAATGTCCCGAATTCGCAATCATCCGACAATCTGTTCAACGCAGCAATGAAATCACTTACAGCTTCGCCTTCCTGACGAACCCTTGTGTTGAACTTGTAGCGAGCGACCACTTGTGACGGCTTTGGAGAGTAATGACTATCCAATGCCTCCAGGATGGCGGGAAGTGCCGTGGCGGACGGTGCAGCAGGCGCAAGCAGGCTCCGAAGTAACGTATATGTCTGCTTTCCACAGCATGTCAAAAAGACAGCGCGTTGCTTGTCCTGAGCAACGTTGTTAGCTTCGAAGTACTGATGAATCCTTTCCCGGTAGTCAGTCCACGCAGAAGCGTCGCCGTCGAACTGCTCAATATTGCCGTAAACTGGCATGACGGTGAGTGCTCTGTAGATGCAGGTCTACTCGAACAGCAAAGATGCAAAGTGGTTCATCCTCGTCGCCAATATCATAGTCGCGGGATGGCGTAAGTATAGAAACACACAGACATCATGGCGAGTTGTATGCCTTCAAGTCACGGCGTAGCAACTGCAACGTCGTGCTCTCTGTGCGTGAACTTTATTTCGTAAAGGAAGAGTGAAACGCGATCAACTCAAAGGTACGCCGCGCAGTCGAGAACTTAAACACTGGGTAGTATATCAAGGGAATGGCGGCGCAGTGATATTGGATAAGCTACCAAAGCCTTGCGGCGGTGCTGACGTAATTGACACTGGATATCACAACAAATAATAATAATAATAATAAATAGTGGAAAGAATAAGTCAGATTTGTGGGTGCCGGTGATATGGTGAATTCATAGTACCGCAACGCATTGATGTCATACACAAGCTTATTGTAGAAAAACATAAAAACAACCTACAACCACAATAACATAGTTATGTAATTCAACGTAATATTTACATCATGTAGCACACACATATGAACAGATAGTACTAACATACTACGCATATGCTCGGACATTTCATGCATTTAACATATACAGTTTTACATAATTTACATATACAATGCACCATTTTTGTCTACATACACATCGACATTCATGTTCTTTTTCTATATTGCCACTAAGCGCTTGCACATATGCACATATCATATACAAAACACTTGCACATACATCTATATTTACATCAGTTGTGATATATTTACAATCAATTTCCCCCAGCTGTACCCGTTTTGACAGTGCCGCTACGAATTAGCTTTCGAAGCTGGGAGATCGATTTTGCAGTTGTCTTTATTCCCGCGCCCTCAGTTGAGTTCTTAGCTCACCGGGACACATGCTGTCCACATGGAAGGTTTTGTTCGTTTCTGATGTGCAAGTGGGCCTCTGCCCTTTTTTTTTTTTCCTAGAAGCCACTGTGCCACCCTCCTGCCAATATTCCCTGTCCGTCTTACTTTATGGACGTGTTTCACGCTCGCAGTTTAGGTTCTCCCCGCGTTTTGCCAGTTTGAGCGCGTCCCTTGCCAAATCCCATTTGTTTGACTTCTGGTAGTGGATCTTCTTGACGATAGCATTTTTTTTACTCGATAGCTTCACTAGAAAACCAGCTGAGACTTCTAAATTTAGCATGTTTTTCGGCTGTGAATATTTGGGGTGACGTAATATGGACCGTACCCCTTCCTTGCTGTACTCCCGAGTTCGATAAATAATCTGAGAAAATCAGTTGCCTGCGACTGCACATCCATTCCTGCGGTGTCGGTTTCGAAGTCATTCAGCAATTTTTTAAATGTGTGCCACAATTCTAGTACTTTGCGTTCTGTGTCGGAGTGCATGCAGTTTATTGGACAGGTCTCGTAACAGGGCGTTCGCGTTGGTCCTTGACAGGATGAAAAATATTTTCCTTTCTGCCCCTCATTTTCCGTAAAGAAGTGAATACGGACCCCAGATTCGTTCACGAGGGCCAGAAGTGACTTCACATGCGTGTCCTCCCTAGATCCTGTCCTTACGCTAAGGCTACAAACCATGTCCTGGAATTCTCTGAGGACGTTGTCGAAAAGTTTGTCGAATACCCTGATTCTCATATGGAGGACGTCTTGCACCACATCTCTAGGCTCAATATTTAGTAACAGCATAAACTGGACCCCGTTTCGAAGTTTCTCGCAGTGCTCCCTGAGGCTTTCCAAAGTGCCTGCAAGAGGGAGTTCGTTGAAAACGTGCGGCTGGTTACGATAATCTGTGCGCTGTTGCGGTGGAGCTGTGCAGAACGGACATGAATAAGTCGATGTCGCCGACTGCATTCCGGTTACCGTTAATAAAAATGTGAGGTCTGCTCCCAGAAAACTGTCAGTCAATTGTCGGTGGAATGAAAATGTCATCAATGTGGATGCCTGCCGGTTAAATGACCTCGTTAATCTCTAAGATGACGTTCGCAAATGCTTTTCTGATCATGAAATAATTATCTGATTACATCAGCTAGAGCTATGATGCGGTGATTTTTATGACTTTGTGGCTTTCCGGTGCCGTCTAAAACAGCGTAGGACAGGATTGTCCATGACGCTTTTCGACTGATACTGCTTCCGTCTCCTAATTTTACCACTAACTTTCCGGATTGATTTCGTCTAGCGTCTTCTTCTCGTTATTAATTTTATTCCTGATAAGGTGCTTCAGGTTCTTTATAAAGGACAACTCGGTACACCCCCCCGCCGTCTCCGCGACGTCTGCAAGCCTATCTATCTTATCGCGGAGCTCGTTAATTAGTCTGAGACGTGGCAGAGCTGCTATGTGGTGGCAAAGCACTTTCCAGAAACTATTGCTTACAAAGTAGTCGTCAAGCAACGCGATGATGTCCCTGACCAGATCCCTGTCGCTCGGGTCGATGTCTGATAGCCTGCTACCTTTATGTCCTCCATGGGGCTTTCTTGAGTCACGAAGTACCGATAGGTGACTTCCAGAAAAGGAAAGCTTATGCGTGATGCCTTTGGGATCCTCTACTACGATGTCCGCAATGTCCGGTGGTTTAAGAAGGCCAATGAAACTTCCAGCTCTTTGTTTCTATGTTGTGATGCAGAAAGCTCGCTTTCAAGTTTAGTCACCTTTTGAGATATATCTTCATTCTGACTCTGCAAGCAGAGTATTTCGAACTCGTGTTCTGCTCTACGTATTGGTAGATGTATAGGCAACCAGACATTAAACTATTTGGAATAGCAGCTCGCCTGTGGACGCCCCCTTCCTGTCCTCCTACTCTGGGTGACTATCCCTGAGCGCACGCCTCGTCACAAATATGGCGCCTCCAGTGTTCAACGAATCAGGGGGCTTAATCACTTCCATCGTTCGCGAGCCAACGAGGGGCGGAGCTCTCGTTAACACGAACACGTGACGCGTGACGCGCTTTTTTCGTTAACGGGACAAAGGCGTAATCTCTTGCTCGCGCAACGACCGACGGTGTCGTTTGCCTAACGAATGTGTTCACGTGCTCACAGGCTTCATTGCCTACATGGCTCATGATCTAACGAGGCGCGAGGCACTCGGGACCTCGAGCACGTGGTGTATGACGCGCTTTTTTCGTTAAAGTGACAGGGGCGTAATCTCTCGGTCCAGTTACGATCAAATTAGGTCGTTTGCCTAACGAGTGGGTCTACCCACTCGTTAGAATGTGAAACATCTTCATTTGGAGATTTGCAGAAACGGAATTTCTGCAGAAAAGAACATGTATTGCTCCACGACTGTGTACAAAATGACATGTTCCCCCTTCCATCGTATTTACACCAGTGGTTACATGAGGGCTGTCAGATATTCTCGAAAAGATGGAGATGAAGACGAGAAAGAAGACGAAGAAGTGACAACGACAAGCCATAGACAAACCATAGACAAACCATGCGAGCAATCCAAACAAAATTAAACAACCTCATTGGTCGACAAGATTACAGCCTCGTTGGCAGCTGTAGTTGGTTCAGGGCGGTGACATCACAACACGTAACGGCTCGTTACGAGCACGATAGCCTCAACGAAGAAGCTAAACGAGGAGCAGGGATTGTGCCACAGCAGGGCGTCGATAAGTTTCTTCGTTTCGTTATTCGTAACGACACGCTGACGTTGAAGCTGTCCAAGAAAGATGGCGGAGTGATTCTTCGCTTGGGCGATCACACAAGCAGCGAACTGTGCCCCATGGACGTGATGGCGTCAGGATGCCTTTCAACTGGACGAGACAGATTCTGTAAAGTTCTTCCGTCCGCCAAGAAAAGCTCTCCGCACCGTTTGTGAGGACTTGTGACCGTGTACTTCAATCCGTCTTGATAGCTACGGGTGTTGTGATGAACAACAAAGGCGAAATGGATGCATATAGTCGTGTCTCTTTAATAGTACATTGCGGACATAGTGTTGATGTAGCAATGAAAGGAAGAGCAAAGGATTCTGTGGATTTTCTGAGGTCGATTGTCTTGAATAGTTTCATAACATTCTCTTGCTTCGCGCTGCTAAGATGGAATTAAAACTGTTCACTGACGTTCTGTTCAAGCTCACTAGAAAACTGTTGCACTGCGAATTTATTTTATTTTAGGCGTCAGGATGCCTTTCAACTGGACCAGATAGATTTTGTAAAGTTGTTCCGTCCGGGAAGAAATGCTGTTCGCACTGTTTATGAAGCCTGACTGTAAGGTTGCGCGTTGTACTTCCATGCTTGAAGAAAAAGTTACATAAAGTTAATGAAATAAGTGTACACGTTGAGGAGAACGGGCGGCCTCCTCCTCTTTCTTCTTTTGATACTTCTGATACCACTACGTCTTTCCTTTCTGGTCTCGGACTCCCACGTGAACTAGAACTCAGCACACACTAGTTCTCGTATCATACTTAAGACAATTCTCACCCGACACCATCGTCAGGGTATGAAAATGATTTACATTTTTTTGCGTGTAGCTCGACGATTATCCTTACAGTGATGTACATGTTTGTTAATTATTTTCAGACGACTAGCGAGCCATATATTGAGACGGGAAGAAAAAGAAGATGACGAACGAGCCTGGGAACGAACATTGGAACGCAATGAGCATGTATGAGAGCACGAGAATGCGAGCTATCGGAACAAATGAAACAGTCCTATTGGTCAGCGAAGATGCAGCCTCGCTGCCAGCCTGCTCTTCGCTCAATGCGATGACATCACAACACGTGAGCACTCGCAACGTGCAAAATAACCACAAAGAAGAAGCTTCACGAGGAGCAGAGATTGCGACCACGCAAAGCATCGATAAAGTCGCTCGTTTCGTTAGCCTGAACGACTCGTTCAGCTGTCTCGTGCCGTTAAGTTGAACGTGTGAAACGATTAAGCCCCCAGGGCAGATAACGATATCATTCGGGATGATGGCTGGCTAAGAGGATGCTATGAGGTGAAGTTCGTGAGGTGAGATGAGGTGACGGAATGACATTTACCACACCTCCTACCAACCTTCATCTCGAATGATATCGTTATCTGCCCTGATTTGTTGAAAAGCGGAGACATACGCCTTCTTGTGACGACTATATGCAGCATTATTGCAGTATAAAAGGTGTACGCCTCCTGTTTTCAACAAATCAGAGGTGCGTCAGATCATGGTTGGTTAGGTGGTGAAGTACATGCATTCCGTTCCATTCATTAAATTTGCCGTATGGCTAGAGCATACCCTATTGAAAGAAAAATTCCTGGGGTTACCCTAAGGGTCTGGGGTCCTAAGGTGTTATGGGACATCTGGGGTAACCCCAGTCCTACCCGGGTAACCGGGTCCTGAGGTATGGGGTTACCCCAGGGTCTGAGGTTACCCTAGGATCTGAGGTTACCTTAGTGTCTGGGGTTACTCTAGGGTTGGGGGTTACTCTAGGGTTGGGGGTTACCCTCGGATTTGGGGTTACCATAGGATCTGGGGTTACTCTAGGATCTGGGGTTACCCTAGGATGTGGGGTAACCGTAAGGTACCGTCGCAGGAAAGCACACAAACACTATGAATAGCAGCAACAAATGACTTTGTTCAACACTTACGTGCCTTTAAAAGCGTATCCATTCATAAGTACACACTGCCGCAACGCACAAGGTGTCACGGTGCACATATTCGCAACCTCCAAACGATGAGCAGCGATGGTAAAACACTGCTTTAAGCAGTCTGTGATCTGTTCTTCTGCGTTCCGTGCCCTTTACAAGTCCTGCCTTCTTGTCCAACTTGTCTTTCTTGCATAAAATACCGTCAAATATCGGTGATCGTCTACCCCGATCACCAAGAAGAAAGTGCCAGAACCATTATTGATGGTGCCTGCTCCTTTGTAAGGCCTTACTCTGTAAGAAATATCATGTAAAGAACACGGTTACAGCTGCGTGCCCGTAACAACATATATAACATACCCTGTGTATATCCCTGCATTCCATCTTGAATTATATCTCGCCAGCAGCGCAAACGTTACCTGCAAATAGAAATATAATGGATGGGAATATGTGGTACAGCCCAATATATATACGTTACGATATGTTACGTACATCAAACTATTAAAATGCTGAAGGCGAAGAGCGGTTGTTTTCAGATCCGGGGCCGACGACTTCACGCTTTGACGACTGATCAATCTGCTGGCGGTTTTCAAAGTCGCTTCCACTTACATCCTGTGCAATGTCACAGGCTTAGGAGAACGATACTTTCATACAAAGACGACAATACAAATCTATCACAGCGCTGAACCACAGTGGAATAATTATTTAACGTTCGAAATCACGCGAAGTCAGAGTGTCAAGTTTAGCTAACGAAAAACACGACAACAACACCCGGCTAGCTCAGGCTATCAACTGAAAACTTTCCGAGCGCAACAATCCAAAAACCGGTCTTGGGAGCAAAAGATAAAAGCGCTATTGTTCATGCATGAGATACGAAGGACCAAGCTCACCTCCCCGTTCGAGAGAGGAATGGGGGGTTGACTGACGTATTTGTCCAGCGCAACTTCGACACCCTGGCACCTGCTAAGATTTAGCGCTCGTGTTTTATAAAGTCGAAGTATTGCAGTTTTTTTGGAGGCCAAACTCCGTACTCAAGGTCACACGAATCAACATGACTTGTCAGGTGTAGGAAGGTCGAATGATCCGAGGGAGCGGGTGTGGTCACGCTTGTGTTAATAAAGCAGCATCCTATTTGTCAAACATAAATAGCGTTACATAACATTAAATACAATTAAAAAAATACCATGCAAAGTTTACTCTCGGATCCGTTTCAATGGCTTGTGTTAGTACTCCCATTTCAAGCGGCACAGATCCGTGTTCCAAAACAGAGTGGATTCTTGGCAAGCCTTAGGATATCCGCACTATCAATCCCTAGGAAAATTTAAGGCAATCCCAGAAATTCTTAAGATGCGCCCAGTAGGCCCTTATAGACGGGTCCTGAGGTATCATCCAAATTTCAAAGGATAACACAGCAAACCTTCGGCTTTTCCTGAGGCAACCCCAGAAGCTCTAAATGCAACTCCAGCTGCTCTTGTGGTAACCCCAGACGCTCTTGGAGTTACCCTAGGTGCTCTTGAGGTAACTTCAGAAGGTCCCAGGGTGACCCCGGAAGCTCTTGAGGTAGCCTCAGAAGGTCCTGGGGTTACCCCAGAATGTCTTGGGGTTACCTCAGCATTACCCCAAGCAGTCCTGGGGTAACCTGAAAGACCCCAGGGGGTAACTTCAGGAGAACGTCCATTTTTGGGGGTAACTTCAGGATTTTCTAGGGTTACCCAGAGGTTACCCTCACGGGGGTTACCCTGGGGTACCCACGGGGCTACCCTGGGGAAGATGCGGGTTCGAGTCCTACAGCTGGCTAGCCTTTTCAGTGACTTTCATCTTTCATCAGGGATAACATTGTCGACAACTCTGTGAACTATATAGTGATTCAGAAAGTGTATTCAAAGAAAGTGCAAATCTTCAACCTGAAACTCAGTCGGCCATTCGGCTGCATGCCGAATTCGTTTACTTTTTAAAGGATACTTTAACAATAATGTCATTTTTTAAAGAAAATTATAGATGTACGAATAAGAAAATTTTGCCCGTTTCTCAAAGAACACCCATTACGTACAGTGGTATAATAATAATCATAAATAATTACATTTGGAATAGTGGTAATTAAAAAGAAGACATCGCCGTCGGCAAATATTACCAAGGAACTGAGGGAACTGAACCGCTATTTTAATGGACCATGTTTCGCGTCGCCCCTGGCGGCGGAATGTCGAACGTCGTGTCTGACGCTTACGTGACGTAGTTGCTCTTTCCCGCCAATAAACATGGTGACACTTTTCGGACTGACACTTTGTGTGGGAAAGTAGCAAGAGAAAATTGGAAGAAGAATGCGGAAAGAGTGAAAGCGCATTGTACTCATTACCAGTACAAAGGGTTGTCAAATGCAGACCTCAAACGTCCCGTAACCTTGAAACCGATTATCTACCCCCAATGAATATGACAGTCGCCCGCAGGTGGGTCCATAGTGATATTTTCCACTCAAAGATGGCGGACGCAACCGTTGGGCATGCGCATACGCGGTGTCGCAAATGGTCCATTTACTGTAACATTACAACTCAGTCATTTTTGCGTTCGATATAGGTGAAAATCTTACTGCGTGGGCAATGATCCTATCAACAGCGTAGAAGGTTATTCGGGGCCGTCCTTTGCAAAGGATCGCAGGTTTTGAACATCAATGGCGAAGAGCTGCAACGCGTGTCTCGGAAGGGTGTGTATGAATACGAAGCGGAAACGTCGGCTTTTATACGATTTGTACACTGATTATTAACCAAAACACAAACAAAAAGCCCGCGTTAGACCATCGTGGCCGTGTGGAAAGCGTTCCGTCCCTAATAGGTTTCCCAGGTCAACATAGATAAACGAACTTCCAAATCCATAGGAAACAAAGATGTGAAAGCACTACCCAACCTTTCGGCACAAAGGCCAAGGACTTCTTGGAACATCCGTCTTGACGTTAGATTTCCGAGGTTGAACAACCGGGAAACCGCCAAACGCTTAAGAACATTGGAACAATGTGACATTTCTCAAGAGGATATACTTTTCAGAAGCATTAAAAAATATAAAGATGTGATATTATTTCTTACTTTGTGTGTGTGTGTGTGTGTGTAGGTGTGCGTGTGTGTGTGTGAAAATAGGAGTAGCAGAACCTGTCGGGTGATTGGGTGATAGTCAAAAACAAGCCTGAACTAACCTAACATCTAGGACCCGGTTCTAACCTAGGTAATCACAATATAAGTGTTGTGAAAGAGGCCGTTAGTGATTGTCCGGCTCCAACGGTTCTGTGGTGAGCAATAGCCGAGCTTTAGCAGTTTTTTGATGAGCAATTAATTGCCCACACCCCGAAGCGAACAGTAGGTACGCTTTTAAAGGACCAAAACGACTGACAACATATCTTTGTCAGAATGAATTGTCACACCTTACGTTATGGATGTCATTTCTTCCACCAAGGGAGACCGAAGCTGTTTCTTTAGTAGCTCTCGGACGATTAATTTTCTCTAAAATGTTCGAAAAATGAGATAGTGGTCTGAAAAGTACGACGCCGATTATAATGCACTGTTTCATGGTAAGATAGAACGGAGCTGGACAAATGTTGGGCCAGCAATTCTCTGGTGAGCCGCTTCCGCCCCCCCCCCCTCAAGGAAGAGAGCACATGCAAGGTTATAATTATGAAGCGACTTTCTAAGGTCCTGCTACTCGGTGAGTGAAAGGCTGTACATCTTTTATATATTCTCCACATCCTTCTAAACAGAAAAGATGCAGGGAACGATTCTGTTTGACCATAATAGAAAACCGATGTCATCCACGGCCACTGCAACGAATTGTATAGCTTTTATGTTCCACATTAAGTGGCGTGTATATTTTATTCTAATTAACACATGAAAAAAAAGTAAATGTCTCTTCAACAAATTTGGAGGGGAAATAGTAACACTCGGTCAGCAGTGATGTGTTTCATCGGCTTTTTGGCGCGCAGGAGCTTGCGGAACCATTTTCTTCTGCTCACGCAAGTTGGGACCATATTTTGCCAGGACCATTTTTTATTATTCTGTTTTCCGTAATAATCTTTTACCGGAAATATTTTTTCTTCCGTCCCCCTGTTGCACACACAGAGGTCGTGTTTGACAAAATTGTCTTCCGCGCAGAGCTCTGGGGGTGTGAAATCGAAAGTTTGTCAACTTTACCGCCCAACATCATTTCATATAAAGTAGATGTACCAAATGTCAAAGTCTGATTTTGTAGTATGTACATCGCAAATTATCATCACTGAGTATGGGACCCGTAGGCGTTGACCTTGCTGCACCCGACGAAATCGCCAGTCTTCTAAAAAAGACGAAATCGTCAGAGCTGCGGGAGTGCGAGATCGACAAATTTATGCATAATATAAAAGCCCCAGACTAGGGAACATGAAGGGACAGACTCAACACGAACACAGCTGAAAATTTTACTTGACATACAAAAAAATATATATAAACACAAAGAAGAGAAACAACCAGTTGAGGACAAAATAGTAGGTCAGTTCGAGAGAACGAGAAGTCTGCTGAAGGCCGTACGGAGGATCACGGATGGGTTACTGACACAGTTCCTACAAGAGGCTATGCACAGGGTCTGTCTCAACAGCCTTCTGTGAGGGTCCACTTCGGAAGCCTTTACAATTGTTTCATCCCATAGAGGGAAGCAATCTCAGCATTCCTCCAAATGCTTGGCAATTTCGGAGTTTGCTTTGGAGGAAGGAAGGACGGAGTTTGAAGGAATGCTCAGATTGCTTCCCTCTATGGGATGAAACAATTGTAAAGGCTTCTGATGTAGGCTGATTTCTGGTGTAAGCTAACATAAAGAAATTCATGCATATAGGCGCCATAAACGCGAAATAAACTCCCTTCACATAAGAACACGAAATAAAATCACGATATATGTGTGCAATGTGTGCAGTTATATTTGCATACTTGTATTAACCCACCACCACCATTTTGGGGGGCTCAGCCGTGGCCGAGGGGCACTGCATTCAACACGCTCGTTGTTGGAGGTTGGTCCAGTGACGCTTGTAGTGACCAGCACATCGGAGCCCCACAGAGTGACAGCAAGGTTTTTTATAGAACGATTTTCCTTCCGTATGTGAAGGTCTCGCCATAGGTTCTGGTCTAGGCTGACATTAGTGGTAGGAAAAAGAAAAAAATGGATAGGATAGGATAGAATCAATAGCATCCACCTAGATTCCGTGAGTGAAGGTAGCCTGGGTCCCAGCTCTGCAGACCAGGTTTGCAGCCTATAGCATGGTGACACTTTCACTGACAGAATCTAACTGCATGGTATGAATTCTCTTGACAGATAAAATCCTATTCTGTCCCAACTAAGGAAGGAGACAATAACAAAACACAGCAACAGAGTGTATACCAGCCTACTGAGGAACATTTGGTAAAGTGCTGTCGCGTTACTGGCGTTGGCCGACATTACATTAAGCACGAAGCTACTCTCCCTTAACTGCCAGTGCAAATAGCCTCGTTCTGGAGTTTGTGGGTTTCTTATCATTTCCATTCAAGCCGTGGAAGAGAGCTCACACCAGAGAGATCTAGATGGAGATTCCTGGAATTTAAACACGCTTAATGTAAGCGCATACATCGTGTAGGAGTCTATGTGGAAATGAAGTGGCGCTCCTGAAGTGAGGAAAAGTGGGGACTAGACCAGCATAGGATATATAGGTGGCATATTCCCTATACTCAACCAGTAAACCACTGAATCTCGCTGGTCGTGGATCTCACACAAGTCCTGCAGACGTTTACTGGATGTCCAAACATTATTTACGTCCCATTCGTCGCTCATACAACGTTCCCTGGATATACTATGGACATATACCAGTCGAAAAAAAAAACGATAAAAAGATACAACAAACAACTCAAACAACAAGGATGTCGTATATTGTCGTATTGTTCTGAAATCTGTAGTACATGTATGTTGCGTGTCGTTCTGTCGCCTGGTGTGCTTTGTTGTGTCGTATGTATCTTGCCGTATTGTTGTCTCGTGCACAACTAGTTTTTGGTGGTTGGGAAATGCTGTTCTCTCAGTAACAGGTGTGAACGATGTATAATTGCGTGCAACCATTACAAGATGAGGGAGAACCTGTGTAGGAAGTATATGTCTTCCTACTTTAGGACCCAAGGGACTAACGCTCTCTAGTCATGGACTCTTTCCCCGAGGTCAGCATGAGTCTTGAATGCCAGTGGCAACAGATGATGAAAGGTGGTGTGATCAGGCTACAATTTATAAAAATTGTCAAGTTTTTTACACAATACCGCACAAGCTGCTGTAAGCATTGTCCGGTAGTGGGTTACTTGTAATCAGTCATCAAGAAATTATTTCTTAAATAAATGCTTTCAGTTTGAATAGTTTGGATGTGGTACCTGCCTCTGAAATTGTATGGGGGAATAGGAAGTTCTAAGCTAACAACGTAGTTGCACTTTACGTTTAGTTACTACAATTTTCATATTTTCCTGTAAGAACTGGATGTATACTGCAGCTCCTTCAGAATGTCCTGTTTCTCCTCTACATATAATCAAAGTGAACGCTCATCGCGTTTCGCTACCCCACGCCAACTTCTATTCCAACTGATGGTCAATCTTAACGGCTTACAAGTAACTTCATTCCCCAGGACTGCTCACAACATCATGTAGACTGTGTGAAAAACGTAAATGACACTAGCATAGCTTTTAAAAGGCAAAGTTGAAAATGCCTGCATGATGTCCCACATACGTCCATATATCCTAAAAAGACGTTCACGGGATAGTTAGTGGAGATAGTGGATTGACAAATGACTAAGAAGTGCTAGTCCACAGAACGTCTCCTGGAAGTCAATGGGCTCTGTGACGACATGGAGACCCGGGACAGGGAGGAAATAACAGTCAACGAACTTGTCTGCTATTTCCTCCCTGTCTCGGGTCTCCACGTCGACATTATGAACCAGCTAGTCTGCGCCCTTTCACTATTATCGAAAGGGGTCTGTGACAAAGTTCGTGGGATATCCCAACGTTTAAAATGGAATACCCTATAGACGTTTTCTGGATAAACAGGGTGTTCCACATAACGTGATAAAAAATTCTAACTGGCGGCGTACTCGTAGGTGGACTTAGGGACTTTTGGGATTTAGGGACTTTTTTCCCACCATTAAGGAACACTTTGGACGATTGCTAATTGCGGGAAATTTACTTTTTCAATTAAACTTTGAAAATTGTCAAGCAATCATCACTTTTTTTTACAGAAATATGAAGTCCTCCACGGATAACCACAGCCCCAACAAAAACTATGCACAGTATCGCGACAGAAATAGTCGAAACAGATTAGTAAAATTTCCGCTTTAGCCCCGTCTGCTCGATTGTCGCAAAGAAGAGAGCACGGGAGATGCAGGGAGAGTGGGGAAGTGTTCCCGCCTCTGGTTTACCTTTCTTGCCCCCACTTTGACCTTGATGCTAGTGACAATCGTCTTATCAGAAAGAATGCAAAGGGCGGGGACAGCTCCTCCTATAGACGCACATTTAGCGCCCGCTTCTTAGGGAAAATCAGGCAGGCGGGGCGCTCAAGCGTAATTTTGTTTTGTTTTTTACTTGTCTGTTGTCATACTGTGCATAGTTCCTGTTGGGCCTGCCGTTATCCGCGGAGGACTTCATATTTCTGTAAAAGAGTGAGTCCATGGATATACTATCCGCGCTATACAGGGTGTTTCCTTTTATCTGCAACAAGTTTTTCATAAAAAGGGGAGTTGCCTTAGGGAGGTTTTAGTTTTGAGGTTGGATTATTCGACGGGGCTGCTGCTAAGAAACCAATTGTTTGCTGAGTTAGGGAAATAATTAACAGATATATTTTAATCAACTTTTTAAATATTGAGTTTTGGAAGCACATTGCAATTGCAATATTAAAACCTCTCTGTGCTATAGACCTCGGTGCTATAGACCTGAGTATTTCACCTCGGCCGTCTGCTGGAAACAGAATGCGATCGCAAAAAGAGCGACGGTGACGTCGATATCTCCGCCCTAACTTACCGTCACAGAAAAATGTAATGATTGACGATGTTTGTTTTTTTTTCCTTCTTTTTGCTTGCAAAAAAACCTGCGCACCACCACTACATATCAGCGCTTATCGCACCGGGGAAGGGTAAGAAATGCGTCCCGCAAGGTGAAATGACATACGGTAAGCAACTGGGAGCACATGAAAGAACGAAAGGATGGAAAAAGAAAAACAAATCAAAGATCGTAGAGCATACCGCGATAAGGGTTTGCCAACATCGCGTATGACGCTTTTCTGAGGGCGGATATATAGACGTCACTGCCGCTCTTTTCGTGATCATTTTCTGTTTCCGAGCGAAAAAATATTTGGGTGTATAACACGCGCTGAGATTACTTTAGTCCTTCAGTGGTTCGAGCGGATCATATGGTGAGCAGGCTTTAATGTTGCAATTGCAATGTGCTCCCTAAAGTCAATAATTAAAAAGTTGATTGAATATATCTGTTAATTTGTCCCTTAACTGAGGAAAAAATTGCTTTCCTAGTAGGAGCCCCGCCGAGTAATCGAACGCCAAAAGTAAAACCGCCCTAAGGAAACTCCCTTTTTATGAAAATGTGTTGCAGATAAAAGGAAACACCCTTTATATTATGTGCGCTTGGCAATTTTTAAACTTCAATTGACAACAATAAATTTCCCTCAACTACAAGTTGTCCAAATCCTTCCTAAATGGCGGAAAGATTCCCAGAATGTAATTGCCGAAAGTCCCACAATCCTCCGGCGGGCATGTCGCCAGTTAATTACCAGTTTTAACGAATGGTACTTACCTGAAGTTGAAGCTGGAATTATATGAAGTATCCGGAAGCACTTACTATCATGTTTCACATAGCATTTCCCTCATATTTCCGCTACATACCGCCGTTTCAAAGATTTGAGAAAACAACCCTGGTCTGCCCTCACCCTCTCCCCTTCTTCGTCCCACCTTGCCATCTGACTCTTGGCGAAGAGCCGTAAGACACAGATCGTCAGGGGAGAGACACACGACTCAAAGGTTGAAGCTTACAAAATTTGTATTATGTGTTCAGATCTGGGAACTTAATCGCTTCATCGTCGTTACGGTCGTTACAAGCTAACGAGTGGCGGGAAATTCAAAAAGGTGGGCACGTGACACATTGCGCGTGACGTGTACCACGGCCTTCACATATCGCGCGAAGAGCGCCGTGCACGTGTTTTATCACGTGCCCGCCTTTTTAAATTTCCCGCCACTCGTTAGCTTGTAACGACCGTAACGACGATGAAGCGATTAAGCCCTCTGGTTAGTTCCTGGGAGCTTGATGTGGCCGTGCATTGCCCCGAAAGGTTGAGGTAGCTGTAAAGTGTGAACCCCAAAACATTTTTGACAATAAAGGGATGGGTGAAGGGTGGGAATGTTCCCATGATAGTAAGTGCTTCCGGATACTGCATATAATTTCAGCTTCAACTTCAGGTAAGTACCATTAGTTAAAATTGGTAATTATATATCAGTATCCTCCAGCACTTACTATCATGTTTCACATAGCATGTTCAACGCTTAGCTCAGCACTTGAGAGGCAAAGTTTGTGGTCGTGCACGACCTGTGATAGAAGCGCCGAAAGGTAGATTCAGATGATCAGTCCGCTGCTTTCAAAATCTCAGCAATCGATACACCCTTCTGCATGGCTGTAGAAGTTGAGGCACCACGTGTGGAATGGGCAGAGAAGTGTTGTGTGTCTATACCTGCTGCCTTAAGAACTCGCTTCAACCATTGAGCAATTGTGTTCCTAGAGGCTGCACTGTGGGGTTTACGTGTGAAAATTAAGAGCTGGGGCGCTGAGCCTCTGAGAGGTTTTGTCAAGTCCAAGTATCTTTGAAGGCAAGACACTGGACACAGAAGTTCCTCTGGAGGTGGAGAAGGGACGAGCATAGAGCCACAATGTTAACCTGGTCGTGAGGTCTTCCTGACCCCCATTAGGGCCAAGGTCCAACCGTCCTGCGATTTAGAGAGAATTTGAGTAGACAGCAGGGCTAGGTCTGCTGATCTACCTGCAGTGGACAAGGCCAAGAGGATGCATAGCTTATAAGACAACATGGATAGAGCCAGGTCCGAGTTATTACCCAACGACCGCAAGTAGGCCGTGACTTGTGATACTGGCCAGAGTTCAGCATACCTGGTCTGCGGAGGTGAAGTGTTGAAGATACCCTTAAGTAGTTTCGAAACTACACGGTGTGTCCCCAAGTCCTGACCATCAACTGTATGGACCGACTGAGAGATAGCTGAACGGTAGCATCCAATGGTTCTATACGAGAGGCCTTCATCATGGAGAGATGCTAAGAAGTTGACAAATTCGGTTAGGGAGGGAGAAAGTGAATTAATCTGCTGCCTACCACACCAGCTAGACCATCTTTTCCAACATGCCGTATAGACTGCTTTGGTGTTTGCTCGCCAGGCTACTTAGAGGAGAGCAGCTGCTGATTGCGAAAACTGACTTGGTGGGAGGGGTCGTTGGATACCCTCCAAGCTGCTATCTGAAGACCATCTCTCAAAATTAAGGGGTGTACAGCGTTTGCTCTGTTCAGTAGCAGGTTGGCAGAGTGGGGAAGGAGTCGTGGAAAATCGACTGCTGAGTGGAGGAGGGACAGGTACCAGGGCTGTGTTGGCCAAACTAGGGTGATCAAGCACAGGATGAGTTGAGATGATTGGAGTTTCTGAAGGCAGCGTCCTATCAGGGCAAAAGGTGAGAATGCGTACTTGGACGTCCCGCTCCAGTTCTTTGTAAAGGCGTCCACTCCACTCGACTGGTTTCCTGCTGTAAAAGATTACCAGTTGGTAATTTGTGTGGTCTGCAAACAGGCCCACTCCAAATGAGCCCCAGTGGCGTTCGATTTGTGCAAAGACCACAGAAAGCAGCTGCCAACTGCTGCTGTCGAGGAGGTGACGAGATGCCCAATCTACGTGGGTATTCAGCCTGCCTGGAATGTGCTCTGCCCTGACCGAAATCCCCTGTTGGAAGCATCAAGACCAGAGGTCG
The DNA here is from genome assembly GCF_037126465.1 of Ornithodoros turicata. Classification (NCBI taxonomy): domain Eukaryota; kingdom Metazoa; phylum Arthropoda; class Arachnida; order Ixodida; family Argasidae; genus Ornithodoros; species Ornithodoros turicata. The sequence goes on from NC_088201.1 coordinate 200,340,817, forward strand.
CGAGCTGTAGTTGAAAGTGTTATAGATCGAGCACTGCCGAGCGTGTTGACTGCTGCTATTGCCGCCGCATTGTCCATCTGAAGTAGGACACAGCCCCGTTTGAGGTCCTTGGCAAAAGCTTGAAGGCCAAGAAAGGCTGCTTTCAGCTCGAGATCGTTGATATGCATGCTGCCCTCCAGGGGGCCCCACAGATTGCCAACTGTTTCCTCCGCACAAACTGCTCCCCTCCGAGATAGGGAGCTGTCCGACTGAATTACTCGAACACTCTGGTCCTCTAGCAAGGGGCGACCCTGACAACAGTGGATATTTGTCACCCACCAGGTGAGCTCCTCCAGGGCAACCTTGGATAGATGAACCTGGGAATCCCAGGGTCCATGCGAAAGAGTGGAGTTCCTGAGGCGTTGGAGGGCCCTGTAGTACAATGGAGCTGGAAAAACTGCTAGGACCGTTGCATTTAGCTTCCCTATTACTCGAGACAGTTGTCTGGCGGACGCCACTTTCTTCTGTAGAAGTTCCTTTATGCATCCGACAGCAAATTCCTCTTTTCCAGAGGAAGGGATATCTGCATGGAACATGAGTCTCGGACGAATCCGAGGAATTGGAGTGACTGACACGGTACTATTTGCGAGTTTGTCATGTTCACCAGAAATCCGAGGGAGGCCAACATTGCCACCACTTCTGTGGTTAATGATTGAAGGTCTGACGCTGTTTGGTGAAGGAGCAAAATATCGTCAAGATAAATCACAAACCTTGCTCCTTTGGATCGAAAGAAGGCCACGAATGGTTTGAGAAGTTTCGTGAACACCCTTGGGGCTCAGGAGAGGCCAAATGGGAGGACGTTCCATTGATAAATGCACATTCGCCACTGGAAGCAAAGAAGGTCCCTGTGCATGGCGTGGATTGGAACCGACAAGTAGGCATCCTTTAGATCTATCCGAGTCATGAAGTCGTTCGGCAAGATTAAGGATCTCACTGTGTGCCAGCCTTCCATTTTGAAGTGCTCGTACCTTATGAAGTGGTTCAGGTGGCGGAGGTTGAGGACCGGTCGAACCCCGCCGTCTTTTTTGGGGACTAGGAACAGGGGAGATACAAATGTGGCCTGCTTGTATGGAATTACAGATATAGCCCCTTTTGCAATGAGCGCGAACACCTGCTGTTCGACCAGGTGTGATTGAGCAAAGGACATAGCTGGAGCTGGGGGATGGGAGGACTGGTGGGGGACTCCAAGAAGGTCCAAACGGTAACCCTGAACTACTTGGAGGATCCAAGGGTCCTGAAACAATTTTAACCATTCCGGAAGACACTGTGCTATTCTGCCCGCAGTTTTGATTTGGGAGGAAGGTGGTGTTGAGGAACTTACCGTTGACTCGAGGAGCATACCCCCGACATCTGAAGCTTGTGTTCGAGGGGGTGGGGCATATGGAAAGGGCTGTCGGGACAGCTGGGTCCTGAACGACAGCCTCAGGCGCTTAGAGGTCATCGGGGGAGTGTCACCTCTGGCCTCTGGAGACCCGCAAAAACTGCAGTGTCCAGTGAGCGCAGCAACTGTGCGTTCTCCTGTAAAAGGGTTAGGAACTGCCGGCCGAACAAGCGGCCGGTGTCCTCCCCCGCTGGCTCCGGGAGTCCCGGAATAAGGTTCTTCATTGAGTCCCGGAATGTGGCCAGGGCCCACTCCCGCCTTTCGCGGGTCAGCAGAGCGTTGGCGTGCGCCACCAACGCTGTGGCCCTTGCCACCGCCGCTGCCACTGTGGCCTTTGAGGGGGGTCCATCCACTATGGCTGTGAGGAGCATTGCAAGAGGTTCCAGGGTCTCTGTCAAGGCCTCTTGTATGAGTTGCAGCTTCCTGTCCCGCGAAAGGTTGACTAAGAAGCAGCGACTGGCCCCGAACGTTTGTATCTCGCGGTCCAGGATTGGAGTCTGGAAGCAGGGCAATTTAAGTGTAGCCGTGCCCTTTGGCCTCTTCGACCTCTCCGATCTGCCCTCCAGAGTCCATGACCGAGAGATGAAGTCCGCCACCTCTGCAGGGTAATAGGTGGATGAATCCTCAGGCTGGGGGAGCAAAAATGCTGTCCCTGGCTGCTCCCGTGGGTCAGCTGGTGATTCGTCATCTGCAGACCGCTCTACATGCTCCTGCACAGGGGGAGCGCCGACCTGCTCGGGGAGTTCAAGATCCTTGCCATCTTGATCCTGTGCATTGCTTTCCTGGTGTGCCACATCATCCACTACAGGCACCTGTTTGTGACCCTCAATGATCACATCCTGGTTGGCCAGGAGATTATGTAGCAGGGCAGAGATGCCCGTCAGTTCATGCTGCATTGCAGCCATTCCCTGGTGCGTGGAGGACATCCCTTGCTCCACCGAATCAAGGAGGGATTTATCATCCTTCTTGGGAGAAGTCATGACTGTGAGAAAATAAAGTAAAAGAGGAGGGTGGCTGTATGCTCCAGTAAACCTGAGTCTGTCTGAGCAGACCACTGCTGGTGCTTAAAATCACACGAATGACATTGAGCAAATCAGTTGGGTGGGGTGCAGTGCTCTCCTTTCTCTATGTAGGTACTTTGCTATGAATTGCAATTGCCCCTGTGCCAGCAACTCAATACGCAGCACGTACGTAGTATTGCTTGACTGCAGTGAGAATATCATGTACAGTGCAAGGGTACATCATGGATAATTGCGTCAATGCTCACCGGACAAGGTAGCTACTCAGTACTCAGCAGTAGCTATCGCACAATGCGATGCAAGGTAGCTCCGCTCAGCAAGCACTGCGCTTTACATGCTGTGTTGCAAGGATGTCAGGCAGCTCGCTCTTTGAGAGAACGGCCTCTCGCACACGGCAAGGCAAGGCTGTCGCATGACGCGAGGCAAATATGATCGACCGCTCGCTCAAGGCAAGGGAAACTAGAAGTCAGCTCGTCCCTTACGGGGACGGCCTCTCGCGTAAAGCGAGGCAAATGTGAGGCAGTTTGACTTTGCAGAGGCAGAACAGAGGGGGAAGAGAAGTGCATTTCTATAGGGAACGGTTTCTGGCACACATCAAAGTAAGGCAGCACATCCCTTAGGGGGACGGCCTCTCGCACAAGGCGAGGCAAATACGGTTGCTTTTGTCCTTTTGTCCCTGGAGAGCGGCCTCGCACACGAGGCAAGACAAAGGTTGAAGAGCACCGTGCTCCTTACGGGAGCAGTCTCTCGCACTATGCGAGGCAAAGAACCATAGGGAGAGCCACATATATAACATCACAGCTGTAAAATACCTTCTCGTCTAATACTCCGAACATGTAGTACCTACCAGGTTTCAGAACCCACGTGGTGGTTTCAAAAGTACGGACTACGACGCACAGAAGGCAACTCGGGGAGTGTATATTGCTGACGAGAGGGGTATCATGCTAACATGCATGTGAACATGTGATCAATTGAAATATACTCACCAGATGGGCAAAATACCTAACTCTGAAACCGAGTGACGAGCGTTAACAGGAAACAACTGACGGCGCGAAGCCAAGAGGAAAGATGGCAAAGTGGGACGAACAAGGGGAGAGGGTGAGGGCAGACCAGGGTTGTTTTCTGAAATCTTTGATACGGCTGTATGTGACGGAAACATGAGGGAAATGCTATGTGAAACATGATAGTAAGTGCTGGAGGATACTGACATACAATTTTGTTTATCACCTTATGCGAAACACCCTGTATATGGTTTTCTGGGTAGCGAGTTTTAGCATAGTTCTGGACAAAAGTTTACGAAACACGCTCCTGCCCATTCGTTCCTCAGAGTGACACGCAAGCACCTAATTGTACCGTACGGACTTAGACATATGCCTAGGTAACCTGGACACCTGTTTGTAACTCCGTACGGTCCCAGTCGCTTCTAGCGTGCCACTCTGAAGAAGGAATGCACCGGAGCATGTTTCGTAAACTTTTATCCAGCACTGTACATCGGAAGGATTCTACGAAAACCCGAGAAAGAACACGAGACGAGGAGAGAAAGACGAACTCGACACGGTCTCTCGCGCTCGGGTTTTTTTCCGTCACTATGTACCTGCTTGCCTGGGCCCTCGCTCTTCTACCGTTGATCTACGAAAACGATACGAATCAAAGAGTGATATTAAACGGTTGGAGCAACTTATTTATTTACACATGGTAACGAGACTTTCGTGCACGAGACTGCGCTTCTTCAGGTTACAAAAAATATGAACATGGTACAGGAACATATATACAGTTGACTGGGGAGTTTTGGCATGAGAGGGTAACAGGGTGATGGAAAGGATGCAAATACAGGAAAAAATGAAAAGAACAAAAATACAAACGCAGGCTTATGAGAAGCGCAACATAACGCGAGTCCAAGGGATTACACAGGAAACGAGAACGCATGTAGGTGACGTTCCAGGAATTAAGGATAAAAAGGGGGTTATGTGGACGGAATGAGGACACAGGTGCGGAGCACAAGGGTGACCAGTGGACCCTGAGAACGTGAAGGCAGAGGCTGTCTCAGGAGAGAGTCAAACGAAGAGAATATGGAAAGAAAAGTGGAGAGTTGTTTTACAGTTTGTGTGCGTGTGTGTTTATCATTACTTTGTTTTATTTTATGCGAGAAATGATATTTACGGGTTAAATAGCTGTAGTGAGCCTGCATGGATGTTCAAACCGTGAGGCTTCAGTGACTGGAATTTTGCTATTAAAAAGGATTCGCGATTTTTGCGCTTCATGTAACTGTTATAAACCGATTCAAGGATAACGATTTTGAGGTCTGTACCCAAACCGTGTCCAGGAAGGTTAAAATCTGTAGAAACGGGTGTGGGATAGTTATTCACAATATCGGATTTATGGCTGTAAAACCTTCCTTCAATGTGTTCGAGATTTCTCCGATATACTGAATACAGCATTTAGTGCACATAATAAGGTAACATATGTTAAAAAGTTGCAGTGCAATCCCTGTCGGATTTCGAAAGTAAAAGAATTTGAGGTGCTCGAGATAAATGTACATGGGCTAATGAAATGGCATGTTTGGCAGCGTTTCTTACCACAAGGGGACCACCCAGGATTTGGTAGCGATCCCGACCAAATCCTGGGTGTTCCCCTTGTGGTAACAAACGCTGCAAAACATGTCATTTCATTACTTTAATGCTGTAATCATCCCATAGACTTCAACAGTGCCATAACCGCATTTGAGCTTCCTTCCCAGGATCGTCGTTGGATCTTGAGGGCAAGAATGCGAAAACTTATGGCAACAGCACTGGCATAAACTTAACACAAATAAAACTTCATCTAATTAAAAAACAACATACGGAAGTGTTAGAATTGGAACGTGTTAGAATTGGAAACGGATGCGGATTGGAATGTGGACGTTGTGTTTATATCATAGTGAGAATGGATGAAGCCGCTCGTGGTGTCAGGTACCGACAGTTAGGAGCGGTGCGTTCTCAAAGGAGCCGACGGGATGTAAGCAACACCTAGAAAGTGATGACGTAAGCAAGAGGAAGGAAAGAACGGGGCAGAAGGAGCTCATGTGTCATCAAGGAGAGTTGGCCGAACGCTCACGTGCCTTCTTTAATACCCCTGTCACACGGGATGATTTAGTGTCATTTTCATGTAGCACACTCCAACAAGCGAATGTAACTTTCACTACGTGCTTGCTACACGGCTTAAGTAAGTTTCAGTTATGGCAGTGATGGCAATTACGATAGACAAGAATAAACGGCGGCAAAATTTTTTGACATGCTCCACAATACCTTCCTCAAAATGTTTGTTTATTAAATTTAGAAACACCTCCTGTTATTCTTCTTCCAACATTAAACAAATTGGCCTCAAACATGTTCCACAACAAAAATGGCCGCCGCCGGATCGCCGAGACCGCCCAAGTTGTCATAGGCTGTTAACGAGAGTAATGACATGTTTTTTTGGCACCATCTCGTACTGTACTTAAATAAGATAAACACGCTGTTGAAAATACTTGTTTAAAAATATTGTGGTGTCGTGACCTCTCGCTTTTTCTCAATATTTTTACCTATGCCACAAAGCCTGCCGTCGAGGCTACACACTTTGTCAGCCGAAGGGAAGTAAAGTGAGTTTGGGGAACTCACTAAATCGTTGGTGCACTTTCTGCCGAGTGTCACTAAAAGATGTCGTGTGACAGCACAAGAATGACACTAAGTGCAAGTATCACTCGCAGAAAGTGACACTAAATTAGTCCGTCTGACAGGGGTATAAGTTGTACATGTAGACTTCTCTGCATAAAGTCTGTGCTTGTTAAACACCAACTGCTCCAATCTATTTTCGTGAACTATTGGGGAAACTTTACTGGCGCAGTCGAGAGGATTGCAGCACCCACCATCGTCAGCAACACACACTTGAGCGACTGAGATCGACAGTACAACAGTGGGAGAAGATGAACAAAGTTAGATCTAATGGAGAAGTTGTGGTGACTACGGCTGAGCAGTACGGAGTGTCATCGAAGCGGCACTGGGAGGCTTCGACAAAAATGTTTCTGTAAGGCGGTACCTGCGGTGCCTACGAGGGAGGTCTTACGAGGGCTACGGTCAGCAGAGCGAAGCGGCACCTAAGCGGGAGGCTCCGAGGACTACGGTCATAACAGTGGAAAGAACCGCAGAGAAGCGACAGCAACGAAACACAGACGCATCATAGAAGACTGCGAGGACAGGTAGGACTTTGTCCTGTTTTCTTCGAGGTTCACCATGTCGGTAACAACTAGGTCAATGGAGAAAAAGAACCCTTCTGGAGCAGATCCTGTAGAAGTCGTGATAGATGAAAATGGAACCCAAACTGGGCAGGAAGATGTAAAAATTAGATTGAGAGAAAACGAAATGGAACTACAAGCGTTGCAGCTACAGATTGAATTAGAAAAGCTAAGACTTGCGCGAGCGCAGGCGGGTATAGTGTAGGTGACGTACAGGCTGGCGGGGCGCGGAGTAAGATGGGAGAATATGCTAAAGAACTCCGAGCAGCGTTAGCGCCTATGCCAGAGTCGCATGCCATGGTGCCCGCATGGTTTAAAAACGTTGATGCGCGATTTGCCTCACTCAAAATTCCAGCGACAGCTCAAGGCACAGTTATTTTACCAATTCTGAATGAGAAGGTAAGGACCTTCGTAGCCACCCAGTCTGATGGGGAGATACTGCCTTACGATGAGATCATGAAATCATTTCGCGGCGGCACTGGAGACCCTATTTAAGTACTACGTGAACAGTCGGCAAATAGAGACGATGGAGGATCAGAAGGCGCTGATTGTTGAGGACTGAATGAAATTGGTAATGACCGAAGATATGCGGAGTTACGCATTCAAAATGAGACCGTAGAATGGCTACGGCCTAAACAGATCGCGGTACTCGCTGAAAACTACGAGGAGAGCTACCAAAGTCGTAGAGTACTGAAGCGAGAAAGCACGGTAGCGGCAAAGGGTACTATTGAGCGCGAAACAAGTTCACAAAATGTGTCAGGAGAACTGTCAGATAAATCATCAGACAGGAAACCTCCTAGGTGTTATAACTGTGGTGCATTGAACCATATGGTGAGGGATTGCGCACAGCCGAGGCGGAGCAAACCCTACGAAACGGGCGCGGAAACGAAAGAGGGAACCCCGAGGTTAGTTGCTAGAGTGTCGTGCTTGGACATGAAGGCGTGGCATGGGGCTGCTGAGTATTGTCGGGTGGACTCGAAGGCAATCAAGCTTACGATTGGAAGTAAGGCCATCACGGCCAGGTTAGATTCAGGAGCTGACATCACGGTTGTGAGGCCGGGAGACCTCCCTGAGGGATGGTTTTCCGATAGCAGTGGCACCATTAAGTTGAGAGGTGCATTCGGTTCCACGATCACTGCTGATTTGGTTTATGTCCCACTCAGCCTAACGGGGGAAGAAGGAAATGTAAACTAACAAGTGTTGACGCCGTGTGCAGTAACAGAGCAGTTGGCAAAGGATGTCCGAGCATTACTAACCCCCGAAGATTACGAAATGCTAAGTAGGAAGGAAAAGAAACCAGAAGCAGAGGCGGACGCGATTGTAGCATTGGAGCAAGAGGGGCAAATGGTGCATGGGAAAAAGAGGCGGTGGACATGGTAGAGTTAGAGTTTGTTGAGAAACAGACAAATGAGGTTGATGCAGCCAATATATTGACAACGGAAGCACAGAACAGTGAGGAAATAGATCATAGGGAATCGGCCTTTCGGAGAGAACAAAGGAGTGATCCGACGTTGACGGATATGTGGGCGCAGGCAAGAGCTGACAGACGCGAGATGATAGTGGAAGATGATCTGTTGTTCCACGTACAGAAAATTGGTGGTAAGAAAGAAAAGCAATTAGTCATCCCTAAGTCGCGAAGGGAAGAGGTGCTACGCCTCGCCCATGACATGCCATGTGGGGGCCGTTTTGCAGAAAAGAAAACTAAACAGCGCGCTCAAAGCGGATTCTACTGGCCTACTATGACAACGGATATTAAGTCCTACTGTCGAAGTTGCCACTACTGCCAGGTGTGATCGCCTCCTAGGACCAAAGACCGCGTACCCATTACACCCTTACCAGGCCACACGTTCCATTTCAAGTCGTATATATGGATTGCATCGAGCCGCTCGAACTCCCTTCATCACGAGGACATCGGTATGCCCTTTGTGTGGTAGGTTTGTGTACGCGATGCGCCGAGGTTGTACCGTTGCGGACACTGACCGCGAGGGGAACCTGCCGGGCGTTATTGGATATTTTCTCGCGCTACGGCACACCGTTCGGACCAGGGAACGAATTTCGCGTCAAAGTTGACAGCCGAATTGCAATAATGCTTAGGCATAAACGTCCGGTTCTCCACACCAGAACACCCACAAAGTAATTGAATTCTGGAGCGCTGGAATGGCACCTTTAAAGTAGCACAGAAGTCATTTTTAACGCCGATTTTCTTCCTATAAAACTGTTAAGTTTGCCAGTAAGATGCACCATGCGAAGTAATTTACACCACAGAGTCATAATTATCGCAGAAATTGAATTTAAAATACGCCGCAAAAAGCGACCGTGCGCAACGGTAGTGAAGAGCAGTACCAGCCTGTGATCTGCCTGCAACCTCGCGCTGACGCTATAGGGACCGTGCGACACCTAAAGGGGGCGCGCTGCTCCGTCGCGACAGCGCCGCCAGTGGCGGTCTTGGAAGTATCCGACGTGATACCACGCCGCCCGTTCTATGCATTCTCAAGTGGAACCGTAGCTTGCGTGGCGACCGCCGCAATTAGAAGGGCTAATTTTCGAAGTGCAAATAATGTGGAATCTTTCTGGGGCGCGAACGAAGAGAATGGAGACAAACTACACAGAAGCAACCACCGTATTTATAATGTATGTAACAGTGCGTAAGGAGAACAGCCACTCGCGTCCGTCTGGTCAAAACACCTGTAAGTGATACGTCGAGAGGATGGTTATTTGACGCCTCACAAAATCCTAACTTGCTCGCGAAGGCTATATACGTCTATTTCTCTGACTCCAGCGATTTGTAATATGTTTTTGACTGCGTCTTGTATTCCTTTCGTCCTCTTTGCACACACATAGCTTCGTCACTGAAATCTACATCATGCTTCCGTTTTATCCATACAAATAAACACGTAAGGTCACAACTTATTGTCTGAACTTGTACTGCAGTTTTTCCAGTATCTTCAGATACAATAACGCTAAAGAGATCCTCAAAGAAGAAATTATATGAGTTTATACCTCGGCTACCGCCGTAGGCTTGCGGCACGGCAGCTGTGAAATGGTCGGTGCGTAAATACTAAACCCTTTGGACAATGTAGAACTTCCGTTCTCACTGTGAGACTCGTCAACCAGATTACCGGCAGCAATATCGGCTCTGGGCACTGGCGATGAAACACCTCAATCATTATCTCGAAATAGGTTGCCGTTTGGTCGGTGCATTTGACGGTGATACAGTATCCAGCGGCGTTTCACCGTCACGAAAGTGGCAACTGTAATCATTGATCATTTTGCAGGTCCTCATTCAGTTTCATTGAAACTAGAACAAAAGAAATAGAATATATTCGCTCATGTTGTGCACACCTTATGCAATGGCCGAACGCGCGTCACAAACGCTATTCGCTGCGAGTCTAGTGCTCTCGGTGGTATTGGAAGCATAGAAATCACGAGAAATGAAACATCTGGTCCCTAATGAAGAGTTCTTTTAGGTGCTGGCACAGTTAGCGATGCAACAGTTCCAGCGTGGCAAAAAAAGACTCCCACACTTCACATGTAAACAAAGCTGGCTACCCGGCGGCTATCACGCAAGGTACTTTCTCCGGAGGCCGCATCGCGGCGCCACCAGTTTGTCGCACAGTTCCTATAAGGAGAACGCTCGCTGATTCGCCTAGAGAAATGTTGTCTGCTACTCCGCTGTCGTCTGCTACTCGGCTGTTCGGGGTTCTGATAAAGCCTTTCTCCTTGCTCGGTAATGCTTCGGCTGCTCCTTCTATCCCCAGTTCTCCGAGAAAACTGGCAAAACAGGTTTACGGCGGCAAAGGGACAATGCGCTGACCCCCACTGACCGGCAAACCAGAACGAGTCTCCTTATGCCGTCATGGGTGACGTGCCATCATACCTCCTCATCCTCGTTATAGCTGAAGTGGCGAGTTAAGGGTGAAGACGCGGAGCTATGTTTATGCGAGTTTTTTTTCTGGGAAACAAATTGCACACATCAAAACCTTTCGCGCTATTCGGTATAATGACACACAAACTTTCATCAGATGCCTTAATCTGAAATATTTTTGGATGACCCTCTGTACTCCTTTAAGTCTATGCTACGACACGTGATATCTACGCACGAACGAGAGTGGGACAGGTATATCCCATGTATACTATGGGCCTACAGAGGGGTGCCTCATGATATAATTGGCAGGTCTCCCTTTGAGCTCATGTATGGACGCAGGCCAAACGGATCATGAAGCATTTTGCAGAAAACTTGGACAGGACAGTGGACGCCGCCTACTGGCCTTAATACATCGGCGATAGAATACTTGAGGGACCTGCGAGATAAAATGTCAGAGACAGCGCGCGTGGTAGATGAAAGGGCTGAACGTATCCAGAGAGGTTATGTGGAGAGGTACAACTTAAGGGGGAAAGTAAATGAGTTCGCTGATGGGGATGACGTACTAATGTTGGACGTGGGACAGCTTGGTAAAATGAAGCCAAGTGGTTGGGACCCATGAAAATAAAAGAAAAGAGACGGGAAAATAGCTATGTTGTTCAGCATGCAGACGGCACCGAGAGATGGGTACATGCTAATAGATTGAGACACTATTACTTTAGAATAAATAATGTTGGGGTCATCTTTGAGGCGGATGATGAGTTTGGGGAGGTTATAAGTACCCCAACTGTAGCAAATGAGAAAGTTATCTTGGGGGCATATGTCTCGACGGAAGCCAGAGTAAACAGTTATCTGAAGTGCTTGAGCAATTCGCTCAATGCTTTTCACAGAAACCAGGAAGATGTAACGTTGGGGCACATATGATAACCTTGATACCAGAAGCAACCCCTAGGGCATCCTATCCTTACAAGGTCCCTATAGCCTTGAGAAGTGAGGTGGAACGACAGATTGATCAGCTGCTTGAATGGGATTTTATATATCCTACGGACAGTCCAGTTGCTCACCCTATAGTGTGCGTTTCCAAGAAGGACGGATCAGTCAGGATGTGTATAGACTACAGGCAGCTGAATGCGATCACAGAGCCCGACAGTTTCCCTATGATCAATACGGCTGAGTTGTCGTATGAGGTGGCCAGAGCGCGGTATATTTTGACGCTAGATTTAACTCGCGGGTATTGGCAAATTGCCTTAGACCCGGAATCACAGAAATTATCAGCGTTCGCTTCGCCGTGTGGACTCTACGCGTGGAAGGTTATGCCGTACGGATTAAGGAATTCGGCGGCAACGTTTCAACGCATCATGAATCAGGTCCTACACCAACATAGAGGATACGCCATGGGGTACATTGACGATGTAGCTATATACTCAGAGATCTGGGAAATGCATCTAGAGCACCTCAGAAATGTGCTGGAGACGATTTCAGAAACAGGGCTCGTGATTAACCCGGTGAAATGTAGATTCGCACAACGAAGTGTCAAATATCTTGGACATGTAATGGGATCAGGCACCCATGCTCCCGATGGCGATAGGGTAAGCGCGACAATTAAGCTTGCGCCGCCAAAGTCGAAAACGAAGCTGCGCAGCGCCCTTGGTATTTTCAACTATTATCGAGACTACATTCCCCACTATTCAGAAGTAGTTCTGCCGTTGACGCGCCTTACGAATAAGAGGGTCCCAAATAAGATGCCCTGGAATAAGGAAGCGAATGAGGCGTTTTGGAAAGTGAAACATGCTCTTGCAGCAGTTCCCACACTAGCTGCCCCTGTTACAGAGAAAGGCTACACATTAGCTACTGATGCCTCCGAACGAGCCGTTTGAGCATGCCTGTCGCTGAGTACGGATGACCTAGAGAGGCCAATTGCCTTCTTGAGTAAGAAACTAACGCTAACACAGTCGCGGTGGTCGACAATAGAACGCGAGGCATATGCAGTCATATGCGTGGGCACTGGGGCGACTGGACACCTGGATTTTTTGAATAAAAGTCAAAGTTGTGACTGATCACAACGCACTGACATTCCTCTCTCGCTCGGCGTCTCTTAGTGCACGTCTCGGGCTCGCGTTGGGCTCTCGCCTTGCAGAAATACGATCTGGAAGTAACGTACATCAGGGGTGAATAAATTAATGTGCTGACGCTTTGTCACGACTTAATACGACTTCTGAAGGACAGTCAGAGTAGTGTAATGCAAACGAAAAAAAAAAAAAAAAACACCTGCTGGACCTTGGAAGGTACAGGCTGGGTCCTATGCTGTACTTGGTATGTGCTCTGAGTCAAAACAAACAATAGGGAGGCGTGTTGATAAGTACTTAATATAAGTATAATATACTGATAAGTACTTTCTGTTTTGTATAATGTCCCGCGACAGCAGGTGTCTTCGAACATTCTTGATGGGAAGGTGTTAGAATTGGAAACGGATGCAGATTGGAATGCGGAGGTTGTGTTTATATGATAGTGAGAATGGATGAAGCCGCTCGTGGTGTCGGGTACCGACAAAGCGGTGCGTTCTCAAAGGAGCCGACGGGATGTATGCACCACCTAGAAAGTGATGATGTAAGCAAGAGGAAGGAAAGGACGGGGCAGAAGGAGCTCAGATGCCATCAAGGAGAGTTAGCCGAACGCTCACGTGCCTTCTCCAAGTTGTACATGTAGACTTCTTTGCATAAAGTCTGTGCTTGTTAAACATCGACAGCTGCAATCTATTTTCCTGAACTATTGGGGAAACTTTACTGGAAGTCTACATACAAGTCCAACAATCGGTTACACGAGGTCATTTCATCTCGATTGCAACTTGGACAGACACATCTCACCCATGGGTTCTTGCTGCACAGGGAGGAGCCACCACACTGCTTAAATTGTGGGGACCAACTTTCTGTGCTACACATCCTCATTACATATTCCTTACACCAGCGCATGCGTCGTCATCATTTTCGTGAGTTTTATTCAGTACTATCTCCCTCTTCATTCTGTTTTATTGCTGGGTGATAGCCTTTTGCACCTACCATTTACTACAACATTCAACTTCTTTTTAGATGTATTGAGCTTTTACGCTGCTTCTAAACTACACCTTTTTATTTGTGTGAATATTTTATGCCTACTTGGAATAATGTATAGTTTTCAGCATAATCAGTTGCTTTTAATTTACAGCAATTACATTTTCCACCACTATTTTGACACCCTTGCCTGAGTAGCCGATGCGCCTGAGTAGCTGATGCGCCTTTAAAAGCTAGATTTTCATCATCATCATCATATCATCATGCTGAAGTGCGCTGTCCCAATTTTCGAGCGCAAAGCCACACGGGCAGGGGAAAACAGAGACGCGTCGGCGTCCTTGAATAACCAGACGAGCAGGTCTCGATGGCAGGCGACGAAAGCGGCTCCCACAAGTGGCCAATGAGAGATCAGCCTCAGGTCAGGTCCACCCGGTAGTGCCAGTTTTCGGGAGACCCCATAGATGGTGACCGTGGGACTCCTCAGATTCGTCCTGTGCATAGCGTTCGGCAGGAGATCAGAAGATTGTTGCGGATGTTAAAAACGTAATGTACATTTTTCACATACGCATCGTATCGTGACGGCTCTCCGGCGAACCACGCTCGACGCGCGTCAAAACAAACTCACGTGGGCAGCACAGGTGATCAAAACCGGTCCGGGGTGGGACCGACGAGATAGAGCCGTTCGTGCGGTCTCCCCACTGGTCCCAACTTTGTCGACCGTATACTTCGCCATCTCGTGAAGACGGAGATAACCCTCTCTGCCGCATCAAGGTCATGCGCACGCGCATAGGCCATTGGGGCCTTCAAGGGTTGAGCTTGCCCTTATAGTTGTGCACCCTGGGCCGACTTCTTTGGTGATTTTCCCACTTGGGCCGACTTCGTTCGCAATTTTTTTCATGCGGCGCGTGAGTGGTTTACATGCAAGTAGGGTCACGCTCACTGTCATTCTAGCCAGGCGATGATACTGTCACACCTGGGCTGACTTCTTTGGCGATTTTTTCGCCTGGGCCGACTTCGTTCGCATTTTTTCAGGCGGCGCGTGAGTGGTTCACATGCAAGTAGGGACATGCACACTCTCATCCCAGCCAAGCGATGATACCATCAAGCCTGGGTCACACCGTACCGTCACACTTCTTTTTCGCTACATCAGGTGGTTTACACGCAAGGAGGGGCATGCACAATGACAACACCTGGGCCAGCTTCATAGGCATTTTTCAATCTGGGCCGACTTCATTCGCAATTTTTCCCCACTACAACGGCCGTGCGGTTCGCGGTTCACATGCAAGTATAGATATGCAAAGGAAAGCCATACACAAAAGTACATGACGAAGTATATTTATTAAAGCCAAAACGGCAGGAGTTATGTTGTGACTCAGTGTGAAGGAGAAAAACTCGACAAAAAAAAACCTGAAGCAGAAGAAACACAAAACACATAGTAAAGAATATGGGAAGCTAACTGAATATTCCAACACGACACAATTAATCAATTTCTTATGACGTGAATAGCATATATGCAAGGAAATAATGAGAAACACTCTAAATGGTGCATCATCGAACACGTAAACACATACAGGGAAGTAATTGAAAAACATCTATCAAAATGATAAACATGCACAGAGCTAGCACTGAATAGCAGAGAAACACTTTGAACGGCACATCATCCACACGTAAACAATAGATACATGCAATGAAATAATGAGAAATACGATCAACAGCTAATAGAGAGCCAAACCAATGCATCATCCATCAAGAGGTAGACAAAAGAAAATAATGGGAAAATACAATCTATCAAAACGGTAAACATGCACGGAATTAATACTGAATAGCAGGGAAACACTTTGAACGGTGCATCATCCACACGTAAAATTTAGATACATGCAAGGAAATAATGAGAAATACAATCAACAGCTAACAGACGACCAAACAAATGCACCAACCAACACGTAAACAAGAGGTACACAAAATAAAATAATTGAAAAAACAATCTATCAAAATGATAAACATGCACACATGAGTTAACACTGAATTGCATAGAAACGCTTTGAACGACGCGTCTGCCAACGTGTAAACAACAGACACATGCAAGTAAATAATAGCGAAACAAACTATCAAACAAGAAAGATTACAAATTTAATAAATTGAAATGGAAATAATCTATCTTTTGAACTATCATAAAATCATCCTTGCGACCTAATCTAGAACAATATACTATTTGTAAAGTGCGTTGTATTACTGCGACCAGGACCGGTCCATGATGCATTGCGTTCGCCCATTACGATTTCATCTACGGAGCAATACATTGGATGCACCCTATGTCTCAGATAGTTTCTTCCGCACAGAGGTTTTCCACGCCCTTCTTGCTTTTCCCACTACCGAGTACGCAGATCACGTGAACAGCAAGAGCGAGGTATAAGAGCGGCTGCAACGTCCACTCTCCTAGGTTGCTAGTTTACTCGCTACTCTCTCTCTCTCTCTCATCTCGAGGTCGGAGAAGGTTTTATGATACAGCCACAGCGATTTTCCTAGACCTCCCTGTTAACAGCTACCGTTGTAAAATGTTGGCTAGAATAATTAGCAGGTAGAATCGTCACTGTTTCCAAGAAGTCGTAAAATTGGCTCCTCGGGGCTTATCGCTTCATCCAGGTGCGTGTAGAAAGATCGCCGTGTCACTCCGTTCCCGGATTGCATTCGACAAGCATCTTAGGGAACCATGCTGTCTATCATCATAGCGGTATTCCTCGTGCTCTGCAACGTAGGGACCTCTTCCCCGAGGCTGACCACAGAACTGCCAGGTTCGTTATGTTCTATGCCGAGGATGTTGGTGATACTTTGAACAACATACTGTTAAAGTGGGAAAACCACCCTGTTATTTACGTTAGGTTCGACATTAATCGCCCTTTGGCGTAATCATTCTACGTGTGATGTTAATAGAACCGAATGTGGAGATGTGTAGTTTCTTCATACTCATAAAAATGAACTTCACCACATAGCATGCTCCTAGCCAACCATCAGACAGCGTGACATCGTTCTCTCCCTTGATTTGTTGACAACGGGAGGCGTACGCCTTTTTGTGACACTTATGCATAAATGTTAATTGTCACAAAAAGACGTACGCCCCGCACTTTCCACAACTCAATAGTGACGGAGGTGTCACTCTGTACATTGTTGGCCTTCAGCGGGCTATGTGGTAAAGCTTTGTTTTAATAGAGTAGTGGCAGTACGTTTCACGTATTTCCATGTCTAAAGCCGGAACCGCATGGCGCGTATCTCAGCGCGAAAAACGCGCCGCAGTGCACATGGCGCAAAATTTCACGCGGATAACCGGTTAAGGTTGGTCCCCACTGATGCGTTTTGACGCACAGGCATCCTTTCCGTTGGCACGCATCCTCAACGCCCAACGTAGCGCAACGCGTTCACATGTTCTCAGTGCCATGAACCTACGCCCGTCAGTTCACATATGCGGACGACGAAGCGCACGAACGTGGGTTCAGTGCATGCCCATACAGCACACACGAAGGCACAGCGAAGGAACTACGATTGAACAACGTGTTTTAAAAGCGTTCTGTTTGCGTGTCGTGGTGACTCGATATAGAAGGTCCGAAAAAGGTGACACTCAGCGACGCTTTCGCTGGATTTCTTGTGGCCCAGTCTTCCTAGGCGGCGCTACTCTTGAAGCAGAAACTGAAGGAGACAAGAACACACGTTTTCACGCCGCATTTTCTTTTAATAATCTAGCCTCGTCTTGTCAGCTGTATTTCGCTGCAAAGCATTGATTCCAATGCAACGCCCATGGCAGCACTAGGTACACAAAACCACACAACGCTACTCAGTCGGCCGCCATTGCTGTTTATCTACAAAGTAGAAACTGCGAAATCTTGTACGTCCGTGCGTGGGAGCTCTCCCTTAGCTCGTTGCGATGGTTACTGACGGATACAGGCCAACTGAATGGATGCCTCTGCGTCAAAACGCATCAGTGAGGACCAACCTTTACTAGCGCGTAATGGAGCACGTCAGCAGCCTCTTGATGTTTTACGGGGAGGGTACGTGGCAATGACAGCGTGACACGCGTACCGAGCTGGAACCGCATGAGGCGTATCTCAGGGCGTCGCGCTGACAGTTTTACGATCCGAAATACGCCCCATGCGGATCCGCCTTTAGAGGTATTCTTTGTGGTAGATACAGGGTATTTCAGCAAAAATATTATCAATCCTTTTGCCGGCGTCTCAAATTTCATGTAACCTTTATACTTTCAGAAACGTAAAGTTTGCGTCTAGGGGAGTACGCCTCGTTATTGCTTTGCCGATTCGCTTATCACGAGATGCCCCTTGAGCGTACTGTCGCTGAAGTCATTCTCAGTTCACCACACTGAGACGGCTAGTTACGTCATGATTTTTTTCGTTTACGCTTCCCCTGTTCGATTTACGAGTTAGGATGCGAACCGACGGCTGAGTCGGTACAACGCACATAGACAAGAGTGAAGCCCCACAATTTTGGTTCAGTTTGAAAGCAACAAGGGGAAGTCAACATGGAAAATTCCCTAGTGGACAGTGCTGCGATTCTAATTACGCTTGTTACGGCAACAACGTTATTTGTGATGGCGCTATAGATTTATAGATCTATTTTATAAATTCCCTGAAACCCACTGAATTTCGTAAAAGCATTCGTGAACATGGTGGAATGTAACGTTTCTTTTTTGAGGCTCAATCACACTACACTTTTAAAACAGAACTTCGCCACATAGCACGTTCCTAGCCGACCATCATTCCGAGTGATATCATTCTGTGCATTGATTTATGAGAAAATGGGAGGAGGCGCCTATTTGAGACACATTATGCTTGTCACAGTCAGGCGCGTCCCCCCTGTTTTGAACAAATCATGACACAGAATGATGGTTTTCTAGTAGCGTGCTATGTTCTGAAGTTCTGTTTTAACAGTGTACTGACAAAAAGAAAGAAAGAGAAAACGCACGAGTGTCAAGGTAATTACTGTAGCGTAATTGATTAGCGCACTCATCCGCCAAACGAGAGGTACGTGGTTCAAAAAGCGCCCCCATCTGTTTCTTTTTTTTTTTTTTCAACAACTACCATATTGCACCCCTTTATATTCTTGAAGTTACAGGCTAGAGAAGGATACTTCGTAGGCTTTCGTGGTGAGAAACTATGCTCATGAGCGACGAAACAGTGGTCAGTCAGTGGATCAGCCTTGTCCACCTGAGGAATCTTTAACGTGCACGGAAATCTCAGCACACGGCACCCCGCACTTAACGGCTTTCGCACGACCAGAAATGTTCCCGGCAAAATGTGCGTTCAGCGCCGTCATCGCCGTTGTCACAAGTGAACGGTGGTGCCACTGCAGTATCTAGACACTCACCATGCGCTCATGTGCGTACTTTGTGTGTTGTATCGTAATCGGTTCTGGTAGTACGAAAACATTGTATTAGCTGACTCGACCCTTCAACGCCCAAAATGTTAGGTATTGGTTCCAAACAGCACATGCAGTTGCAAATGTGTCGCATCGATGTTATCACAACGTTGAAGTGTTGCGGCTGTTTTTTGTCTTCATTCATCGTTGTACGTATGTTATTTATGTACAAATACATATGTGTAATACACTTGTTTCAACGTCAACGCTATGTTTCAAAGGTAACGTCAAGCTAACGCTGCGCTGATGTTACTTAACTAATGTTGAAGCTGTTACACCGAGGTAATGTGCCAATGCGATGCAATGGTAATGTGTGGAAAGATCGTGAACGATACTGTAATTGTGACTGAAATGGGGTGTTGTGGCCATGGGCTTTCTAATCAGCGCAAAAAGAACGTTACCTTTCCTTGGGATTTTTTTAGTTCAATTAAGCTAATTAGACAAATTAATCAGGTACACTGATGGAAACTCCTGTTTGGGCGGCAAATCCTTCGCAAGTGTGACGCAGAAGGTTTCTAATTTTTATCTCAACTACATTTTTTTTTTATAATTAGGGGTCACTCAAGTGAAACACCCTGTATATGTCCACCAGCGGAGAATGTAGCCCGTGCATTGACTGTGGGGCCTCGGGGCCATGGGGTGCATAATCGAATACGTGGAAGCTAGGTCACGTATTTTATTCCCGTGAGTATTTAATGCGGTGTTTAAATAATCACGCACTCCTTGTCCATGATGCATAATGTAAAAACCCCGAGACTAGGGAACACGAAGGGACAGACACAACGCGAAGTCTCAAACACAGCTTAAAATTTTACCTCACATACAAGAAATATATACAAACAGGGGGAAGGGAACAACCAGTTGAGGACAAAATAGGAGGTCATTTCGAGGGAACGAGCAGTCTGTTCAAGGCATGATCGAGGACTACGAAAGGGTTGCTGTCACAGTTCCCACAAGAAGTTATGAAAAGGGTCTCTCTCAAAAGACTTCTGTGAGGGTCCACTTCGGATGCCTTTATAATTGTTTCATCCCATAGAGGGAAGCAATCTGAGCATTCTTCCAAATGTTTTGCAATTTCAGAGTTTGAAGCTTTGTTTTTTACTTTTAATGGATGCTCTCTCAAACGATCATTTAAGCAACGTTTTATCTGGCCAATATAACAGAAACCACAAGCTAGGGCGATCTGGTAAACAACCCTTATGAAAATGGATTTTTCCTTTCTGCAGACTTCTTGGGGACTTCTTGTTTCCTGTCTTGACAGTGTGTTGACTTCGACTTCTTGTTGATCAAGTCAACAGGAATTGCTATTGGCATCATTTTGACAATCTCTTGAACTACCTTATGTGTACCTTTTGTGGACAAGGTATATAGATGTCGTTGTTGACAGTTTGTAGACTTTCTATGCGCCTCTGTAGCAAGTACTTATTTCAACCGTTTTTTTTTTCTATATAGATGAATTCCGTATTATTAATTACTGCATTATCGGACAGTAATGTCCACAGAGGCCGACCTCAAGGGGGTACCGAGCATCCCATAGGGGGGGGGATATGTATATAGAGGCATACTTGTGGCTCTATTCATTGGGAGGCAAGCTGTATGGGTAATATCACCAATTTCTGGGTGTATTGCAAAAACCGTATGGGGTGTACACCACTCCTGGGAGGTAAAGAGGTCCGTGCTATCGGCTCTCTAAACAAAGCGGTATTTCGATCTGAACTTATATAGTTAAATGTAGTAGGAATGATATGATGACAAGAAGATTTTTTTACGGCATTTGATAGGATACCTGTGATCAAACCCCGTTTTACAGTTTTAGAATGACAACTTGAAGCGGGCAAAATGGGTTTAGCCTGAGATTTGCCGCAAGACCATCAAAGAGCGGGTTGTAACAAAAACCCTGATATCAAGAAACTGAAGCACGCCAACAGTGAGGAACTCACTGGTGAACACAAGCTCCGGGGCCGCGGACACAACTACATTTTCACATTGATCAATAACACTCTGATTGGTGGAAACGAAAACCAGATCATCTACAAACCTTCTTACAACGACATCATTTGAAGACAGAGAGGATATAAAGGATAATACAGCGTTGTCAATTACACTCAGATATATCTCAGAAAGAACAGCCGCGATGCTCGAGCCAATACAGATACCAGTTTTTTGGGTGTACAGATGCCCGTCAGTACTTATGGCAGTCGATCTCCCCAGATAAAGTTCTAGTAAGCGCAAAAATTCAGTCGCAGATATACCAACTTTCGATTGAAAGCGCACCAAGGTACCTTCAAGAAATTGCGTACTCTAATCAACAACACATTCTCTTGCAGTGAATAGTATAGATCCTTGATGTCTAAGGAAAAAGCAAAGCATTTCTTTCCATGAAACAATTGTAAATCCGAAATAAGTTGTTCAGAATTTTTCAAAGTTAAACTGCTAGGGACAAAAATAGAGGAAAACCCATTTCGCATAAAGGTCGAAACAGTTTTTTGCCAGGTTTGATTCTCATTGATTACGATTCTAAGCGGCATGTCCACCTTGTGATCCTTGAGCAGGAACTCTACAGACAATCCATTACGAATTAACTTAACAGGAGAGAGATTACGGTTTACGGGACGGTTGTTGGAACCCAGAGTGTGCGAAATGTGGTGTACTGCCTGAGTAATGAAAGACGGGGATAAGGAGGGATCAGTTATGACAGACGAAACCTTATAAATGCAAGCAGCTACATCTAAACGGGAGGGAGTCAAATTTAAACAAAACTTAAGGCCCTTTGATAAAATCGCGGTTGTGCGGGCAGACACGGGAGCACCGGAGCACGGGAGTAGGGTTTACAAAGCACGAACGCAGCGCTTTTTTCGGACTTGGCTGATGAGCAGGCGCACGGAGGGAAGATCTGAGTGCAGCAAACTTGCAAGAGAAGGCAGAATTGCATAGGGCGGTCCACTGAGCAAACTCGACGGTATCATTCGGAATTGGCAAACCAGGGATCGCTCAGCGAGCGACATACACCTGGGAGGGTGACTGAGCGCTCCTCAATGCCACAGTGCAAGCCAGTGAATTATAATGCAGACAAAATCGCATCGTTCCATGAGTATCTGTTTCTCTGCGTGCAGCCATAGAAGCCATCTTAATCTGTAATTTTGAATATCAAACACGTCTAGTGTCATTTATTTGTTTCTTTAGTGGCTTCTTTTCTGCATTATAATTCACTGGGTTGCACTGTGGCATTGAGAAGTGCTCAGTCACTTTCACAGGTGTATGTCGCTCGCTTAGCGACTCCTGGTTTGCCAATTCCTAACCTTGCGCAGCTACCCAGAGCTGACGAGCCGCAAACATGGCGAAGCACGCGTCCTCTGGTGCTGTCGCATCGTTCCGTGAGTATCTGTTTCTCTGCGGGCAGCCATACACTCTAAAATCTGTATCTCTTAAAGCACACTTTTATAAGGTAGATTTTTGCAAAAACGTACCCTTTATTTTATGCGGTACGAAAGCGCCTAAGAGGTACACCATTTTTAAGGTACTGCCGTTTAACAGGTACCCCCGTATAAAAGGTACAGCCGTCTAACAGGTACAGCCATTTTAGAGGTACCGTCGACTAAGAGGTACAGCCGTCTAACAGGTACGCCAGTCTAAGAGGTACCGCCGTCCAAGACGTACGCCCGTCTAAGGGGACAGTTGTCCAAGAAGTATACAGTCCACACATGTGTGTGGACTGTATACTTCTTGGTATGGACTGTATGGACTTGGTATGAACTTGGTTGGACTGTATACTTCCGTTGTACAACGGAGAGGAACATGTTTGTGGTGACATAATCCGTACGTGACGTATCGCACGCACAGCAAAATGCACGACGCGCATCATGTATTGTGCGTTTACGCTTTGGTGTAATCACTAGTGTAATACACACTCGCCGAAGTGCGCATCTGTAACATACGCGAAGGTGACCAACCACATGCGGGACAAAGACAAAAGGCGATCTAAATACTGAACCGCTCTTTATTTGACCTTCAGCGATTTCAGCATCTCGAAAGCCGTGGCTTTCTGTACGGCTTCGAGAATTCGTTGTCACCCACAACATATATTTGCAGGAGGCCTAACAACTGGCCAAAAGCAGCTGGGTATGTCACGTTTGTTACGTAGTAAACTGTCAAGCAGCAGAGCAGCGCAAACTCAAGCATGCCTGACGGTTCCAGTTGCACAGCCTCTCCGTCACTACACCAAACAAGGCTCTGCCAGAAAGAGAGTTTCGGTCCCGGAGAGACTACCTCTTCGGGGACGATCTGGTGAGGAACGCCGCAATTAGTTTGTGTTTGTGCCTTCCAAAAGGATTGTCTCAAACCAAGGAAGCAGTCCACATACCGTTGATATCAAGTCATACTTCAATTTCTTTTTTTTTTCCTTTTTTTTTTTTTGGACGTAAGAATAGGTCCACATCGACGAACGTCGGCGATTCCTTTTCCTTCATGGCTGAAAAAGCCGCCAGGATGTTGGTCATCTCCACCATTGCTTGATCAAAGCTTTTGCGGAATCTGACGTCGAATTCCAGTATCAGCTGAGAAACAAATGAAGTTTAGGTATTAGAAATAAAACTGCACTGTCGGCTTGAGCAGTAACAGCACAGCAAAACCGATCACCTCGCTTGATATATTTCGATCGTATGAATAATTAGTGTTGACAAACTACATCACGCCGTTAAGTGAAGACGCCATTCTGACCCATAGGTGTTTTGCCGACTGGCTACTCTTGGGGCTGACTTTCCAGCAAAGCAATGTATCAAGGCGATCAGATTTCGCTCCAGTATAGAATTATAATTTTATTCCTTACCCGGAGAGCGGGATCCGAAAGAATCCATTGCAGGTGGCCATGCCATGGGGTAGTAGTGTTCGTTAATTGACTGACGGCAGGAACATTGGCGCGCAGACTTGTCTTAACCAGCGGAGCGCGTATCATCGGGCGCTGATAGGCAGCTGGAAGGAGGTTGGGATGATCCACTATCCCCTTGAAGGGAGGGTCGGTACGCACAGCGGATGAGTTCGCGTTTCGACATCTCCGTTGTGCGTACCGGCCCTTCCTTCAACGGGATAGTGGATCACCCAGCTGTCTATCAGCGCCCGATGACACGCGGTCCGCTGGTTAAGGCAAGTGTACGCGCCACTGTATCTACATCGAATTCATATTTCAGCGCTACAACTGTGACGATAACCTTCAGCAGTTTAATAATACACTGACGTGGAACGCTTCTAGGGTGTTACAACCCTCAATACAATCGCATACGTATACTCTGGCAAGCTACCGTTCACTACGCTCACCCTACACATGCACGTTTTGGGAAACGACATGCACGTAGTTGTAGCGGAAATGAACAACGTTAAACAGCAATTACCATGAGCAGGTACATCTTCCCGGCATTTCCATGTCCCTTAACTGCTCACTTAACCATGCGAAGACGGCGGCTTCCTGATTACAAATACCCTTCACACGCGGACGCGGCTGTACTTATAACGTGTGTTTCTTCCGTAGGTATCAAAGGTTCGATTCGCTAGATATCAGGCAAGATAAACAAAAAATAAGAAACTGACCCGCCTGACCTCATGAAACCACCGGAAGGTGTGGCTTGTCGGTTTGTCGACAGCTTATCTGTTCCGGAATGTTCTTTTTCTCTTAGTTGTCATGTTGGCCAAAAGAAAACCTGCCTCCTTCACGAGCACACAGAGAGAGTTCAATCTCCGTCTATTTTATCTATGTAAATACCCAATAACCAATAAAGATCACACATACAGAACGGCATTTTCCTTGCTCACTGTCTAGCCTATGTTCGTAATATACTTGAAACAAACGCAGACAATTTAAACAAAAGTACCACAGTTGAGGCTCTCTAGCTGACGACATACACAGGAAACGTTTAATCATCTGCCGTGAATGATACAATCATAGTTGTAAATCAACAGTTAATCTTTATCTCCGAGCCCCTGCGATGTACATGCATTATCTGACTGCATCGAACCCTTTGGGGCGTTACTTGAACGCAAGAAGTGCTGAAAGCTGCGGAAAGCATGCACAATACGACTTTGCGCAAGAGGTAGTGCTTTATACGGTACAAGTCACGGTACCTCATAAACTGACCGTGCGCCCCATAAATATGCTTGTACCTCATACATACAAAGCGAAATCCTTTGTCTAGCCCAGTACCTCTTAGAGCAACTGCGGAAAAGCACTGATGTGCCTGATATTTACCAGGTACAGCTCATATAAGGTAGGTTATAAGGTACCGATTTTAGAATGTAGAAGCCATCTTAATTTGTTTTTTGAATTTCAAACACGTCTAGTGTTATTTATTTGTTTCTTTAATGGCTTCTTTTTTTTTCTGCCATGTTCTGAATATGTTTTGAGTCTTCAGTCACTCGGAGTCCAGCAACTCAAGATGGACGTAACTTTCATCGAATGTCGCATTCATAAACGGACGCTCTCAATAGTAAATAATACTACCATGGCCACATGAAAAAAAAGTAAAAAAAAGTTCAAAATAAGTTACTAAAAATCGTAGGCTGGCATCCTCGTGCTATGGTGGAGTGTAGTCACGTGTCGATGTCATGGAGTTATGTGGACTGGGGAGAGGTAAGTAAAGGATGCACCCTCGAGATCCATTTTGCGCTTTCTTTCCATGCTCTCGTGTAGTATTTGTAGCATTACAGAGAATCGTGTCATCAAAATACAAAAAAAAAGAAAAGAAATGAAATGCCGCTCAAATGTCATCGCACAACAGGTATAGCCTTTACCCGAATTCAACACCGGACGATATATTCCTTTCCGTTTCTGTTTCCGGTAATGGAGGACCATGGTATGCGCTTCCGTTTCCGTTATAGTTACAATCTTCAGTTTCGGTAATATACCGTTTCTCTTTCCGTTACCATTACCGTTACCCTTCCCTGTCGCGCGTACGCCGGGTAACGGACGGCGAAGCTGTTGGTTAGATTGGTGCGTCATGGCAGCAGCCTTGCGACACCCGAAATAACCAGAGTCGTATATTAAAAGGGAGTGTGGCCGTTGGGAGGAGTCACAAAAAGAGGCTCGACCTGTCAATCACAGTTTCGCTCCACCGATTGGTTCGCTTTTTATCAAGGGCGTCGCCATGACACTTCACTGCCACCCAAAATGGCGACGAAAACAAACACAGTGAAGCGGGGATTTCGTGACAAAAAATTTTCACAGACTACTCTGATTTTACGCTGCAAATGTACATCCTCATCTAGGTTTCTTGGAAATCAGTTTCAACTGATGCTCACCTATCGATATCTAAGCGAAAATATTACGTTTTGTCGTCGGTGTTAGGCCTAGTGAACACGGCGATCACAACGAAATCATAACAAAAAAACGGCACTGTGCTGCACAATCTTATATTTAATTGCTGGATTCCATGGATATAATCATTCTTGCCTTTTATATTCCAACAATTCATGTAGATATGTTTCAAAATCTTACCGACGACAGAATGTGCCCCCAGCAGGTGGTTCTGCCGGCAGCGGTAACACGACGGAAGCAGACGACAATTCCCGACGAGCCCCACGCACTCTAGGTGGCGTTCGTTAAATTTGCACCAAGAATCCACTAGTTTTGCAGGTAGCGAGAGGTATCCATTTCAATCCCATCCAATCCACTTGCCACCCAAAATGGCGCTGCTCATGTTCGATAGGGGGGACAAGTAGTGAGGATAGGTTAATGGATAGCGCCCTATATTTCAAGCCTCTGTTGGTGAGAAAGCTGAAAAAGTGGGTGGAGCTTCAGGTATCGGCATGACCCATTAATGGCCAGACTCCCTTTTAATATACGGCTCTGGAAATAACGGTAACGCTGCGCCATCTCTTAGGCGAGAGCAGAGGCTTGGGAAGTGCCTGGCCTCCGCGTTCTCCTATTGCCCGGCATCCAGGAGGCGAGCCTCCCTCGCTCTTGGTCAGCAAACGCGCGGATAGTCTTCTCGACAATTCAGCTGTTACCGGTGTTACTTTGTGCGACTTTCTTCGGGTGCAGAGCCATGAACCCAGATAACACAAAATGATCCGAGGAATGTCTCTGGGACGTCCCCCTGCGAATGTTGAGGACGTCCGAGCGATGTGCGAGTTTGGTTCAATAGAAGTCCATACACGTCTTTATGAAACTCCGATGAATGTAGTTCAAACGTTACAGGGACGTCCATTGGGATCTCTATTGGACTTCTATGAGTCCTTATTGGGATGTTATGCGTTCACTTGAAGCAGGCTTTGCTGCACAGCATGTCAGCTCTGCCGAGGTGCTTGCCTTATTGTTATTAGTGCGTTCAACGTGGTAGTAGTTTTCGAACAGCATCGATCAGGACATGTGCTGATCGATGCTGTTTGAGAGGAGCCTTGTTGAAGAGATTACGGTCATCAAACAACAGTAAAAGCTCACTTGTTCCGACATAAGCAACGCTTGTCCTTTATTAGTTCCCCAAACTAGTTTCCATGTATGATAACAGTGATCAATTCAATAGCTAGGACAGTGGCGGATCCATACCATTGGCTAGGGGAAAGGGTGGATTCTTTGTCGAAGCTCGTACTGGGCAGGGGAGAAATGGAAATGTAATGCATAAACTAATGTGTGTTTTTCTTCGGGGGCTGCGATGGCCCAACCGCCCCTCTCCCAGATCCGTCACTGCACTTACCAGAGTATAAAACCAGGGTTGCATCAAGCATCGTAGCTTGCTATTGGCCTACTTCATCACAGGTCACTACTGTAAACACACACAATGGATATTGCATCACTAAATCCCTATCAGAAAGTAATACGAAAGAATATTCGATGCACACAAAAAGCATCACTGTCCTTCCTCAGATTCACTGTGAGTTGCACTCCCTCAGTAACCAGTGCGTGGCGCAACCTGCACGGTGCAACCATGACATTGTCGCTTGAACTTCTTCAAGGGTGGCATCATTGAAGAAGCACTCTCACCTTCTGTCAAATAGCCTGGAAATAAAGCAAAAATATCCTCAATAATATACTCAATATTTGCAAAATCCATACCCAATTTATGTGTTGCACATTCCAGGAATCTTGTCCTATCAACCAAGCGCCGTCGCGCAGAAGCTCATACACGCGCCGAGTCGGACAAAAAATGTTGTGCAGAACGTCCAGATCATTGCTCATTTAAACAACTGTACATCATGTCACATTTAAGTAATTTGAATGTAGGAATCGGCTATATACCTCACTCGCCATCCTGCTCTCGCCTGTACCTCTCAAGCTAGGCCGGCACACGCACTGCCAGCATAGAGAACATGTCAACGGGAATTTGCCTTCCCGCCACTTTCAAAGATCAGTTTCAGCAAGCCACACGTCTGTACTCGTTCTCATAACGTGAACAAACACCACGAATTGTTACCACAAACGTAAACATCACCGAGATTATTAATGTCGACCGCAGCGGTGCTTCGTATTCTGCTCGGAAATGCGACGGGAACTCATCACACCAAATGGCGTCAGGGATCCGTTGTCGCGCGGGCGCCTCAGACCACCTGCTCTTTCCTTCTTTCTCTCAACAACGTGGGAGAGTGGGAGGAGCACTGCTTCGCACTCCGACACATTTCTGGGACTTCCTTAGCAAAAAAAACAAGTAGAGCCGCGTTGTACAAGGGACACGTCCCAGGAACGCAACTTCTGGAACCTGGGACGTAGGGACCTTTTTCGCCTTTTTCGGACGTCCGAATAACGTTTGATGTTGTCTGGGAGTGAAGTGCCACTATCACTGCTTGCTACAAGATTCATTTGTAATTCTTCGGCCAGCATCACAATGAAATAAGGATGACTTCTGTTGCAAATCGAAAGGTAACGCCTGCGTTCATTAGTAAGTTTGGTTCACGACAGGCTTTCTGTAACTGAAGAACACGATTAGTATCAGGATGGAACAACGCCATTACTTGGTGATTCGCATGAACTTTAATTCACAAAAGACAACGAGATGATAGAGAGGTAGCAAGCGAGCTGGTGGTGTAGATTCATAACTTTAAAACCCGATACAAACAACAACAACACAGGCAAGGTCTCACTTTTTGAGACCTTGTCTGTGTTGTCGTTATTTTTGTCCCCTAGTCTCGAGTTTTTAAGGTACTGATCACAGAAGACGTTTGTCTTGCCCCAGGGATATTGTGGTTTCATAGGTGTTTTAATGCTAATTTGTGGCTAAGATGGCTAAGTGAAGAAGCTGAGATGCTAAGGTCACACTTTAGAAAACGTTCTTGTTTTGGTGGTATGCAATGTGAACGGATGAGGTGCCCGTGTACTCCTGCATTTATTCAGGCAGTGTATGCAGGATGTCCCAGCAACCGTCTAAAAAGCGTGCGCTGCGTACGTTAACACTACATGGACTTGTCTGTGTTCCTCTTCGGGATCGGCTAGTATATTTCCACCAATATGCTCTTTAGTTTAACGCTACTATACGATCAACGACATTTATATGTAGGGAATTTTTGTCATGTGCTACAAGGAACTTCGTCCAATTTTAATTGAAAGAAATTTAATTTCTTGAATGCAACTCCAAAATTTGCCAAAGCAATGTAACATTATTTGAGAGAAAGAGCTTTTCTCTTTCATATACGATTTATCCCATTCTACTACGAAGTATATACCACAATGTAATAGTTCGAGCGATAGAATGGTAGCTTGCTAGTCTTCCTGTCGCGGCTCTCAGCCACTCTAAAAATATAGTTGCTCTGTCGGTCTCAGAACGACTGCTTTCGCATTTGTTCAGCTATATTGTACAGTTTCGGACAAAAGTTTACGGAACACGGCACTGGCGTATTTCTTTATCGTATCCGCCCCTGGCTATATATCCTGATGAGGTTGATTAATAAAGGGGTTACTCGCTACTCTATCCATCTCTGACTGTCTGTGTCTACTCCCGTTTCCTGCTATGGTGTCGTCCCAAGGATAACATGTGACACTCTTGTGTTCCGTAAACTTTTGTCCCAAGCAGTACTAGGGTGGGGGAATGTATTTACAAATACAACGGGGTAGTATGCGCTTTTTCTGATGAGAGAAAAAAAAAGGAGAAAACTTCGGGGTTCAACTGACGTCATTAAATGAATTTCAATTAAAGTTTCGTAAAACCAATTGTAGTTCGTGACTATGTTATTGTATCGTTGATGGCATATTTTCGCAGCGTTTTTCTATTGAATATTTTTCCATGATTTCTAGGACACCCTGTACAGTCGTTTTTACGTGCCACACTCTTTTGTTGCGAAATGGGCCCAAAGCCGCCCCCAACAAAAATAGTATCGGCGCACACCTCTACTTGAACGTCAGTGAAAAGCGAACTCAGGACACATGCACGGACAAACGAGCGCTCAAAACTGTCGCACTTCCCATCGACGGTTTGTCAAGCGAAGGTACGCGGGACGTGCATAGCATTTCTACACAAGGAAAAAAAACGTAAACCCAAGGGGGGTTACAATAATCTTTAAGAATAAATCAGTTAAAAAAACTCTTTCAAAAACATTGTTTCACAATGAACCGCGTAGAACTCTCCGATAAAGAATCAACAGCGCAAAAATCTCCGTCCAAAAACAATCGCTCAAGAATCGACAATGAAGAACGAACCGTTTAAAAATATATCCTTAAAAATAAATAGTTTCAAAGTATATCCTGTAGTCGAATAGGACAGCGGTGTAATACTTCAGTATCTCAACGCAGAGGATAGCTGTACGACGGGGGTTACACTAATAAATCTTTAAGAAAAACCCTTGAAATATGTTGTTTAACAATAAACCGCGTAAAATTCCCCGATAAGAAATCAACCGTGCAAATATTCCCGTCCAAAAAGCAATCGCTCAAGAATCCACCATGAAAAATATATCGTTCCAAAATATATCGTTAAAATAAACTGTATCAAAATATATCCTGTAGTCCAAAACGACAGCGGAGTGATAGATATGCATCCCTAAGGAGAAGGTAGCAGTAAGACGTAGTTGCGTTGGTTCTTTTTGCCCTTGTTAGCACTCACCCTCTACATAGTGGTCTGCATGGCTGCATTATTTTTTGTGTGTTGCTGCTCTGTTTTCCTTTCTAGTGCAGAAAGACTCCGCATTATATGCATGTCTCGCGCTATTTCGGTTGACAAAGCACCAATGGGAAGTGTGGCAGTGTTCAGCGCTCGTTCGTTCTTGCGCGTGTCTTGAGTTCGCTTTACACTGACGTTCAGGTCAAGGACGCTTGTTTCGTATACGGGTGTATCTCGTTTGAAACATATAAAAATAACCTTTCACAAATAAACGCGTAAGAAGCCCACTGTCAGAAATAAATCTCCCACAACATACGCTTAAAAATCAACGCACAAAATAATCGCTGAAATATCCTCGTGTAAATAAAAACGATTAAGAATATATCGTTAAAAATAAATCGTTTCAGAATCCCCCCACGTCGGCCCTACGGTTGCTACAATCACGTGGTATGGCCGCGAGTAAATTGGACAACCCGCTAAGAGAAATAGTCGCGCTTGGAATTTAGTCTTTAAGATTTATTTGCGTAACCCCCTTACCAAACCGCCTGCACTGACCGAAGCAAGGTGAACTGCAAACAAGGGACTTAACTAACCTCACAGGGCCAAACTAGCCTAAGCTATCCCAAACTGACCCCGACTTACCCAAAACGGGGGATCCCCGAAATCTACCATTAAGAATAAACGTTTAAGAATAAAACATTCAAGAATAATCCGTTTAAAAAATATTCGGTTAAAATATATCTCCTAAGAGAAACCGCTTTCTATCCCCGCTTAGAGATCACCGTTTAATAATCCACCATTAAAAATAAACTGTTTCAAAATCCCCCCACCATCTAGCACGGAGGCGGACTGATTGCAATTTACTCCGGGTTATATCATGTTGTGTTAGGTTAGTTTAATTTGGTTTCGGTTAGTTTGGGAGAGTTTAGGCTGGTTTGGTCCTGTGAGGTTAGTTTAAGCCCCTTGCTTGCAGTTCACCTTGATTTGAGCCGTACCACATGATTCTAGCAACTGTAGGTGGAATTGGGGGGATTCTGAAACGATTTATTTTTAACGATATATTCTTAACCGTGGATTCCTTAGCGTTTTATTTATTTAAAATGAGATATTTGGGTGTCTATTCTTGTGCGTTGATTTTTAAGCGTATATCCTGGGAGATATATTTTTAAGAGTGGGTACTTACACGTTTATTTTTGAAAGATTATTTTTAATGGTTTCAAACGGGATACACCCGTGTTGGACTACAGCATATATTTGGAAGTAGTTTATTTATAACGATATATTTTTAAAGTCTATTTTTAACGATACATGTTGCAACGACATATTTTTCATGGTGATTCTTGAGCGATTGTTATTTGGGCGGGGTTTCTTGCGCGGTTGATTGCTTATCAGGAAATTTGACGCGGTTTATAGTAAAACAATGTATTTTGAAAGAGTTTTACTTAAAGGGACGGTCTCGTACCCCCTGCCTCTCTCAAAAAGTGTACCATCCAGTTGCCCCTTGTTGAAAATGAAATATTGCGAATTAACCCGACAACACACGACGCGGTTATTAAATAACCGAGTTAAATTGATAAAGGTTGGAGAGCATGCCGCGATCTGTTTTGGCAACAGTAAGAACGGCCATGTCGCTGTGCGGGAGAGTCCGTGACAGGATACAGAAATCGTCTGCTCTTGCGCGTGCTAGTGCAACGACGTGAGCAGACGGCTTTCAGAAGTTACTGGGGACCGCGGTAACTCTCGTACATATTCTTTCAGTTCTCACGCGAAAAACGATCAATCTAAGAAGGGGAACTGATGATGGTTTAGAACAACTATGTTAATGTTTAGCTACAAGATAAAGTCGCAGGACAACTCCACATAGAATCACAAATCTCAAGTTGCCGGCCATCGGCGCGCGCGGTCGCTTAACAGCTTCCGCCAAAAAATATATTACGGGCGCTTCTGTTACACTCCCCGTTGCACAATGATCATGTTTCGAAATGAGGTGTCGTTGACGACGTACATGGAGAACGAGTGCGTGGTTACTTAAAAACCGCATTAAATACTCGCAAAGAGAAAACACGTGACTCCGCTTCTACGTATCCGATTATGCGCCACATTATCGGAGACCTGCCAGTCAATGCAGCGACTACATTCTCCGCTCGCAGAGATATATGCCTGAGCCATTTCGGGAGTAAAGGGGATTACTCAAACTAAAGTGCTTCCGCAAGTTACGATTGCCACGACAACGGCGACGTACCCGCTGGCCGACGTCATGCGTGACGCTGCATGAGAGAAGCGCAGGTTTCGTCGTCTGCTATTACGGCATGTTTGACAAATTCCTCGAAGACGACTTAGTTATTCCGAATGAAACTCTGACGGTCGTATGTGTACTGTAGTCGTGAATATAGTTGTGACTGAGTTTCGGAACCGTCCCGGCTATACGAGACCGCCCCCTTTAAAGGGTTTATTCTTACCGATTTATTATTGTAGCCCCACTGGCAATTTCAGACCACATAGTTGCAAGACCTCGGAGTGTCTGCCGTAAATATCGACACGTTGACAAGAAACCACAGCCAACTTCGAAAGCGCTCGTATATGAAGACGTTATCGGTGCAAGCGTACCGCACAGTTGGCTCCCCCAAGGTTTGCGGCCTGTTCGTGTGTAAGACTGCGCGGGATCTTCGTCCATATTAATCGCGTGCGGAGTGTTTCCAGCTGCACGTACACTGCGCACCGAGAATCATTTCTCCGTGCTGATCCGGCAACCACAAACATACGAAAGTTAGAAAACGAGCTATGTTCTGGCTGAACAGACACTGCCGCTGACACGCGTACTGAAGCATGTGCTCTGACATCGGTAGCGTGACAGCAGTCCCGCCGATCAATTAATATGCGCTAAATGTTCAGAACAAATAAGCCGCTTGCCTATCTCACCTGTAGCGAAACGTCGTACCAGGGTGTCGGAGCGAACCGAAAACCGGAATCGAAAACCGAAAAAAAAAACGCTATTTTGGTGCGAACCGGAACGGAATCGAAACCGTATACGTTTTTTTCGCTGAGGAGGGAAACCGAAAAATATACTTAACGGTTTTCGGTCCAAGAAAAAACTTCGCCGGTTTGGACTACGAATAGGCGAATGAAACAGACGTCGTGTGCTCTGAAGTCATGTCACGGATACTATACGAGGGTTACGATTACGGTGGAATGTATGTTGGTATACTATGACCCTTAGGCTCCCTTTATAATGGTTTATCGTTCGCGCACGCACACAGACTTAGAGGTGCATGTGACTCTCTAGCAATGTGCCGTAGTGTTCGTTTTAATTTGATCCCCCAACTCTCCTCAACTAAACAGCGACCCAAGGGGGCTGCATAACGGCTTCTTTATCGGTAATGTCGCGCAACGCGTCCCTTGTTTGAGAGCAGCTAAGTTGAATACATTTACGTATACGCGAGGGCAAGCCCGTGCGATGTGGCAACTCTATTGTGGTCAGGACACGAAGCAAATATAACGGAGCCGTCGAGCGCGTTTGTGAGTGAAGGTGTTCCTCGATTTGCGTCGTACTCGTGCGGTGGTGCTTGCTGGCTAGACAGTAGCAACAGACATTCGGATGGGACGCTATCGCTCCAACCCAGCAAGAAAGTACTTTACGTATGACATCACGACAAACAAGTCCGTTTGTAGCATGCGCTTCAAGAAAGGAGAAAGCTCATTCAGACAGTAACCTACAGGAGCCAGGAGCTACCAATTTCACATCTGTCTATTAAATACCACGTATGCGGAATAAACGGGTTTACATTTTGTAACATTTTTTTTTTTGTGGATGAATATTCCCAGCAGAAGCGAAACCGGTTAAAAACCGGTATGAACCGTTATTTTTTTTTCTCCGGAGCGGAACCGGTACCGGATCGTTTATGATGTAACCGGAACGAAAACCGGAACGAAAAACGTTTCGGTTCGACACCCTGCGTCGTACACAAGTATGGCTTATTGGGACAGTTCACTTCCCATGCACCATAGAGACTGCACGGAAAGCTTCTTTTATGTGGTGAACGTGAGTAGCTTTCGTCCTTTTGCAATGTTGCTGGCACGAAAATTCAGCTCGACGTCACGAACTTTCTCATAGCCGCAAAAAAAGAACGTCAGATGCCATTTTTCCACTTCACGACGTTCTCCAGATGTCTCAATTCCCCGGCACGGCAGTGTGATAAAGGAGAAATATGCGCAAAATGCAGTCGCGCCGCCTGTGCAGCGCATTTCGCCTGTGTTTTATTTTTATTTTTTAATTTGTAAGAGCGATGCTCAAAGAGCACAGAGGATGTTGATGGATTTGACAGCGCCCTTCTTCGATAGATGGTGAAAATATTTATCGTTTGCGTGTATGTGTGAACCACTTCAAGCCACTGAGGGCGTGCGTTGAGACCATC
Organism: Ornithodoros turicata; assembly: GCF_037126465.1. NCBI lineage: Eukaryota > Metazoa > Arthropoda > Arachnida > Ixodida > Argasidae > Ornithodoros > Ornithodoros turicata. The sequence continues at coordinate 200,376,255 of NC_088201.1, forward strand.
CTATTTCCTATTATGTGTTGCAAGCAACAGTATGCCGCAATCAACAGTCGCCTTCGGGAAGTCCGAGGCTGGCAAGCCGGTGTCATTCCATGTACCGGCATGATTTGAAGTCGTTGCAGACCACCATGTGTCCTAAATCGGCCGACTTCGGTTAGCCTCAACAAGCGAATGTCGCCGCCGATGTATCATTGAGCACCCATAAGTCAACGAATGTAGCATAACGAGAGTGAGTGAGTGAAAAATAAGAAAAAAAATTCAGACAGACGCGTTGCAAAAGTACGGCTTTTATACCTTCACAGAGACATCGGCACTAGCACATCACTACACCACGTAGTGTATGCTGTACTGTAGTGTTAACGCGCGTTTGAGTTGTTGACTATGTCTCTAAAAGATAGAAAAGCACCATTTTGCCAACTCGTTCGTTGGGGTTACATTCGTTTACACTCCTAAATTGCAAAGCGATATATGGAGCACTTGATGAAGCCAACCATCATTATTTTACTCAACTCCAGATGATGCGTGCAAGTTGCGGCCCATCAACGTCTATTTTGTCGCCGATGGATTCTTTCGCGAAGTCACAGAGTATGATCTCCAGAAATATGCAGAAAGTCAGATGGCGAAGGTGAGTGCAAAAATGACCAGTCACAAATACAGTGAACGAGGCGCATGTCAAACGTTTCCTAACGATGTGTCAGCAACATACACATAGTATAGCATCAGACAACTACACATAGTCATTTTGCATTCCATAATCCAATAGTTATCCAGTTGCCTAGTGAGCGAACAACCGACCGCAAAGTGACCCTATGGACCGAAACCCGTGCTATTAGGATCTCGCAATTTTAGTTAATTATAGATTTCATGATTCATTGACTGCCATTGCAGTCAACGTGTCTCACATTGGCTTCTCCAAATTATTATTTCTCTGTGCGAAACGGAGGTACCTACAATTTCGAACTAGCGCATTGGGTTACCGTTGGATTGGCGTAACAATGACGTAGCGTCCGATCCGGCCAATGAACACACCCTTCCTCCAAGCGAAAATGAGAAGAGGCGACACAATATTGAAGTATCACCAGCGGCATGGAGGAAAGAAAGCTAAGGAGGGAACGCACCGTATTTCCTCGCTTGAACAAAGTGTGGCAGAAGCGCAGCGTGGGGTGTGGCGGAAGTGACGTTGCTTTGCACGAAGTACCAATGGAAGTTTGAGGGGCGCATGCACCCAGAGGCGATGCCATGTCTGTTTGTCAAACAAAAGTTGGAGTGTGTAGCAGACGAACAGTGCACATATTTCAGTGATTTCACAGATTTTGTTTGTCTCAGCTTCAGACTGCGGCCCGCCACAGCGTTGTGTGTATTTTTCCTGAGGTAGTCAGTGTGACGGTCCGTCTCTTTGTTATTTTTCGAGTTGTGCATTTAGTTTAGTTCGGTAATAGAACAACACTGCATTTCACCAAATATTTGGCTCTGTTTAATTGCCTGCTCTGTCGAAGACTGATGGTTTCTTTCAAATTATAAATGTCATATAAAATGTCGTGGTGAGCTACCGACTCCAAAGAACGTCCCTTCGAGGCGGGAGATGTGATACAATATACGAACGGCAAGCAGCACGGTTTTGGCTCCCACGTTCGCACACCTCGGCGAAGACAAAAGTTTAGCGAGTAAATAGATTCGGCACATAAAACAAAGAGCGAGTAAGGAGTAAAAGGGACACATTCACTGGTGACTTGACTCACGTAGCCTTGTCTTGCAGGAATAGCACACTACTGGTGGTACAGTCACTGTCTCTTAAATTGAGTCATATATCAATGAATATGCTGACAGCTCAGTGGATGTTGCAGTGAGAACGTCAGAACAGGTGCTACACAGAAATGATCGTTGTAAGTGGCGTACAACAAATCCTGCGATGTACGTGACTGCTCGTCCTGCAATATCAGTTATCCTGCCTGGGTCAGGACAGTAATCATGATCAAGTTCGCTGGCTCCTGACGCTTCTTCAGAATTGGATAGCAGTTGCCTTCGCGGTGCGGTAATGTTGATCACTTCCTCAGGTGAGGGCATCGTTGCACTTGTGACACTCAGGATGGATACAGATTCCAGTGGTAAACAGTTGCCTGTCGTTACATCTCTTATTTCATTCTGAACTATCATCCGCTTAAATGCAACGCAGAACTGCCGTGCATTTGGATTGTCATTTTGCCTTCCATATGACCTGATTGCACCGAAGAACAACTCCAAATGGTCCTGGCATATCTTGTGTGCTGGTATGTATTTCAGCATGTTCTTCCTAATGACTGTTTCTTCATATAAATCCAGCAGACTTTTCATGGAGATCTTGAATCCTAAGAATCCAGTTTTTCTGTTTGTGTTGAGCAGCATTGGCCCATTTCTGTACTCCCTCAGCACCGATAAGTACTGGTCAACTATGTTAAATAGGCCTCTTACTCTGTTGACGTTGTCGCTGGTTACGGGCTTCTTCCAATGCTTCTGATGAATGCTTCAGGAATTGAGCACATCGAATATGTCATTGATGTGCCGCAGGAATTGCTCCGTTGCTTCCGATCCCACAAAACATTCAACATGGCTGGTGCGGCACTCAGCCAAAGGGTCTGCTACTGAGGCACCCATGACCTGTGCTGCCAAGCTCACTTTCATGGGTTGTTTGTGCCAATTAATGTGGGCTGCCCGCAAACGATTTGCTAGGTGAAGGCCTTGCTCCCTTTGTATTTGGCGCAACTTGTCTATCAAGTGCCACACTACCATCTTGCCATTTGGATCTATGAAGACCTTCTTATCACACAGTGTATTTCTAACCGGCTTGAGCATATGACAAGGGTCCATGAATGCTGCAATTGGCTGGTTGGTGCATGGATGAGGAAATGCCGTCTGTAGTCTCTGTTTTACTGAAATCACAACCAAGGCTCCGGAACATGGCAATGTTTCCAGGTGCACCATCACAGGTAAGAGAAACGATGGTTGCCCCACTATTGTTTGCGTGAACGAAAGCTTGGGAGACTAGACTGGAGCGTTGTTCACCATCAAGGCCGTCGACGAGAAAGTAGCCTACTGGCAACTTCGATCGTCCAATTATTGCTACAAGCATAATTACGAATGCTACTTTAGCCAGTGGCAAACAATCTCCTTCTGTGCCTGTACCCACGTTCACGTACCCTTGGAATTTCTTCCCATCCCACTCGAGCTGCTGACGAATGGACATCTCATCAACCATCATGCTGCACGGGGTGGCAATTCCATGTTCTGTATTAGCTTGTACTTTCATTTTGAGTGCTGCTAATGCTTCCTTTGAATAGCCTAGTTTCCCATCTACAGTCTGGTACCACTTTGCAAGTGTCTTAGTATGTGGCAAACAAGTGTCAAAGACACTCCGGACATAGTTGTATGCTCGTGGGGAGTAAAAGTGAAGTGTCAGTGCGAATGCTCTGAGCTCAGGAAAATACTGTTTTGGCAGAGGTTTTCCTTTAGATTTTGCAATTTGTCTCTTTAAGAGTTGCTGATTGGCTGCTCCCAAGTTTTCCAGAATGGTGGCACTTTCTTCAAGCAAAATGTTTTGTCTCTTCAAGACTTTGATTACACCTTTCAGTAGAGCGTTACGCTTCTTAAGTCTACGTTGAGCCTGCTGTAGTCTATTTATCTGTTTTCTGCTCTTTGTTTGCTGTTGTGTGTACCACTTCACTCTGGCTCTAAGGAATGCCTTCTGTGGGGTGTCGACATGGGGGATAGCCAAGGATAACAACATAGAGAACTTTGTTCGTTGGAATTTGGATTCATGTTCCTTTAATGTACCCTGCAGTAACTACAGAGTAGTGGCACCTAGAATACAGTAGAAACAAGTACAAGTACATCAAGCTTTTCGCTTTGCTCTTCCAACAGCTATTGGTCAAATCCAATCGCACGACTATTCCCTGGAGCGTAAACAGGGAAGGCAAGAAAAGAAGTTCATGTAACTCGGTATGGCCAATAGTCGTCCAAGTGACAGAACGCAGATGTTCACAATAAGACCTGATAAGAATGGCCTCGTCATACATAGGAAGTAAAATATTAAATAGTGCGTTATCACACAGCAAAGGCGAGACAAGCTAAGTGGTTATCAGTACTCTGGAACCTGCTTCTCTGGGAGTTACTGCAACCCATTACGTAGATGCACAGCTACCACTTGCTCCACATATAAAGGATGTTTCATTTAAGGTAGACCCCACCTTTAAGAAATAATGGTGCACCTCATCAGTATGGGACCACTCGCATGATGTTGCACGTAACCCGAACTGATTCTATGCATTTTTTTTTGTTTTGCAATTCACTAATTAACGAAACTCATTTTGTAACTTTCATTATAATGATTATAGTGGAAGTGTCAATGCTGATGTATTTGATGGTGACACGAGACAGTGAATACCTATGGATGCACCTCACTGCCATTTACTAGTCGTGTTTCTCCTGGGTCCTAAGAAATGCACGTGTAGTACCACTAAACTGGCTCCGCCACGTGATAAGTGAAATTACTTGCTCAATAAAATTGTGGAGATGAATGTTAGGTTCACTGTCTCTGTCTTATGCTTCTCCGGAAATATCGGCAGGTAAAAGGTACAGTAAAGTGCCTGTCCAGAGCAAAATACAATGATGCACTCGTGGTTGCAGGATACTATGCTATCTCTGAGCCTAGAAAGAGTGTCACAGGCTTCCTCATGCTACTGTAAAACCCTTCATTTGCGCACCTCAATTGTTCGCAAATGGGCCACAACAGGTAATTTTGCGCGCGCAAGATTTCACAAATTTAGTATTTTTCGGAATGTATTATATGTTCGCGAACTTTGCAAAAACTTTGGTTGCGTGAAATAAAGGGTTTTACAGTTACTTGCATGAGTTCCCAAAGGAGCAGAAACACATAATCTTCCAGTGAACTCATTTATTGATTCCATATTCATACATGCACAAAACAGTCATCAAGACGATAGTTAGTGTAGAAAAGAATCAACCATGTAAATTACAACAATGTTGGCATGCTATGAACACACTCAGCACAATTAACATTTGCTGGCTAAGCGTGTTACCTTCATGCAATACATTTTGGGCCAGAAGTATTCAGGACATATTATTCAAAATTCAGTGCAAACATCAAGTTTTATACTTGCATGCTTAAATTTATTAATCTCAGGATAAACGATTACACCCACTACTAAGGTCAGGGATAAAAAGCTGGGCTTATTATTGTTGCGAATCGAATTCGCAACAATAACAACAAGCTAGAGAAAACCATCTTTAGTTTTGTGCTCATTGGTTGGTTTGATAAAGCAAGGCTGAAATTATGATCTGTATATGAGGGCTAGAACAGGGTACAGAAATGGAGAATACAGAGTTTTACCCCAAAACCTCAGGCCCTAATTAAGTTAATACAATGACAGCTTATGTGGTCTGATGCCGCAAGTCTTACCAATCGGGACTGGAAACTTGTCCTATAGGCTGCACAGGTTCAGCAGTTTCTTGAATAGTCCACTGAAACTGGAGCAAACATAAGGCAATTCATTAGTCTAGTAGATATTGAAACATTACACAAGGTTTACCCTGTTGTAAAAAAAAAACTTGCATGACTGTAATACATGAAAAAAGCATTACTATGCTCTAATAATAACAACCATACTATGAGCAAGCAAACCTAACATACATCCATATCTTGGTCTGTGGGAGAGCTATACGATTCCTGTGGTGACTGGAACCCTGTGCTTTCCTGTAATGTGACACACATCCACTGACTGACTGATGTGAAATGCCACACTATAAAATGCTAAGGAGGGTTGTAGAGCAGAAGCATATAGCACAGAGCATGCAAACATAACGTACGTCTGTGTCTTGTTCTGTGGGAGGGCTATATGGTTCACCTGACGACTGGAACCCTGTGCTGCCCTGCAATTAACACATGTCCATAATAACTAAGTAGGTACTATCACTGATGTCGAGTTCTACATTGTAGAACACTACAAAGGGTGCTACGAGCAGCACACCACGGGTATTCAATTCACGAACAAAATAGTGTGTAGGAAAACAAAAATAAATGAGAGAAGAATGGTGTGGAAAAGTAGCCTAGTACCATGCCATCCGTGCTCACAAGTGGGTCCCAGAGGAGGTCAGCAGTCCCCTACAAATACAATATTGTCTTCCCTCAATAAACATGTATATGTTCTGAAATAAGATATGTGGGAAGAGATATTCAGCAACTTTACATACAAGTACTATGAACACATGTTGCTACGTAATTGCTTGTGTGACACAATAGCAATTTACAGCAGCCTAATTCTTTGTGTACACCTGCCTGGTCATCACTGGGCCCAACATGTGCAAAAGGAGGTGCCAGACATTGCACGTCACTGGGCAGAGCAGCTGCTGCCGACTGAAAATTGAAAATTGCACATGGAATATTGCTGGTTTTGTTCCTTTGCACCCACACGTCCATGCTGCAAGCATTACCGTTTCGCCAGCATCTGTTGGCAGCTCGGTTCCAATCACGGCAGGTTCCCAGAGGGAATCACCTTGCCCCTGTAAATGCTCCTGGTAACTCTCAGCATGTGACATGATAACAATTTCAGCTACCCCAGTATAGTTATCTGAAAGTCGCTGTGCTCTACATGCACAGCCAGATGACGCATGTCACTCGGTAGAGCAGCTGCTGACGACTGAAAATTGAAAATCACGCCCACGGACGTACTGATGTCAAAACAGAAGTAATGAAAAGCACATTTTCACAACTTCATCTCAACCTTGCAGACAGTTACTGTAGTCGTACACCTAGAGAGTATGTGTACCAGTGGCATAACCACAAGAAGACGTTGAGGGTGCACTTAACTCAGCCCGTCTACCTCTGCTAGGCTAACCCATGCAAATCGTGGAAGTTTAATGAGAAAGTGCAAACATATTGGGGGGAAGGGCAGGTAAAGGGGTCTGGCCCCTTACTTCGATGGTGGCTGCACAACTGGTGTGTACGTATTAGAACCTCCTGCCATTATCCGTTCCTTGTATACCCACATATGTCCAGGGGGAAATTTAAGGGTCCGTCTTGGGGGGGGGGGGTCATCAAGAGATTTTGTGCTTTGTGGCACAGTATCATCCAGGAGTTTTTACACAGGGAACACAGCCGTATTGGGGGGTGGGGAGGGGGCAGTCCCCTCCCTTAATCAGCGCCTGCATATGTCTCAAGCATTACCACTTTTTCGACGCTTGTTGATGGCTCAGTTCCCACCACTGCATATTCCCAGAGGTGATCAGTAAGTTCCTGCAAATGTAAAATTATGTTCCTATGTATTAGCATATGTTCAAAGTAAACTCAAGATAAATGATAAGACAAAGGGTGGAGGTGCTCCGGTAGTTTTTGCCATGTGACACAGTGATAATTTACAGCTGCCACATTGTGATTCCTGAATGCTGCTGTGCTCCACGTGCACAGGCAGAACTACTTGATGGGGAACGGGGCTGGGTGGAGAAGCTGTTGTTGACTGAAAGTAAAAAATTCGACAAGGAGTCATATTGACATCATCGAAAGTAATCAAAGGTATACTTTGGGTGCCCGACTTGAGCCTTGCAGATAATCAGGAGCATCTTGTAGTCAAAAATGTTTTTTTCGTTAAGAGACACTATAATCTCCCATTACCCGCGTGCATATTACATTGTGTGGGCTCTTATTTGAAAAGCAACACCGCACAAAGAGGGTTGTAAAAGAAAATCAAATAGCACCTTGTAACAACTACTGCAAACATGGCATGTGGCTTTCTCCATTGTTCTGTTTGTGAAGCGCTCTGTTTTCCAATAAAGGCTGACACCCTGTATTGCTATTGCAAGTATTACCAATTCTTCACGACCTACTTACGGCTCATTCATGACCACACCTGCAAAACAGGAAAGCCATATGTTGCACACTGCTTGATTCGATAATACCGATATGGTTATTTCCGTGTCTGTTGCTGCGTTCCTACCTGACCGATGTCCACAGTTTCAGAACTAGACACTGAGCATGGAGCGGAGCTCGATGCTGATGCCGGATATGCTGAGTGGCTGCGTGACGGTGTGACGGGCCGAAAGTATAGCGTCGTTAGCTGTGAACTTCATGCATGTGCATGTGTGTTGTTAACACGAAACTCTTGTCCTTACTTCTGACTGATAGGTGACAGTCGGAACGGCATCGTCTCGCAAACGAACTGAGCTCAACGAGGTTTGGTCAATATGCTCTTCTCGGCTCTCTGTGACTCTCTCTCTCTCTCTTTGACGGCTCGCGGTCGGGAGGGTAGCCTAAGGCTTGAAGGCATGCGGCACGACGCTGCTGATTTTTCGGGATCCTACACGAGAAACGATGAGGTTTCTTAAAGGCCTGCATTTTATGCGGTTTCAAGCAAATGTCACTCACCTGCGAAAAGTGACACTATCCAGTCTTCGACCTGAGTGATTCTTGCAGCCGGGAACGAAACAGCTCGGCATTCTAGCGAGACTGCATGCACTTTCGGTTGGTTGCTTCACCCGGACACTCGAAACCAGACAACGGAGACGTCCTTTTTGCAACGCAAGCGACTGAAGGGCGGCCGGCGCGGCGCCAATGTTTACAACATCACATGTATGCGGGCGAGGAGACGGAGAGGTGAGAGAGGAGGTTTGCTTGACCAACGAACATGGCCGCTGTGGAACCCCCTCCCCGTCCTCCGCCGTCCCGTTCGGCGAGACACACTCCCTCCTTAGGTTCGTCATGGCTCCCACTCCCTCCTTAGGTTTCCTTCCTCCATGACCAGCGGGTACATGTGGCGCTACGCCGTGTCACTCATATTTGACTTAACCGTTGAAAACGTGACGCGCTTCTACTGTTCACAACAAAGTCCCGCACCAGGCACAACTGCAACTTTTCTAGAGCTCGCCGTGTCAGCGGCTAGATGTGATGCCAAGCCGGCCCATGTCTGGTTTAGGTCCGCCACTCAAATCGAAACTTGAAGTCTACATACCTGGAGAGAATTATGCAATGTGCATCTATCCATTTTAAAAATGCCTCGCTCGGTTCCAGAAATTCTTGCCACAGTCCAGTTTCGTACAAAAGTTTCGGCAGCACCGACCATGTCACCTCCATGCGCCCATTGTTGACCTATGATAGCCTACGCACACTTCGCACTCTTCCCGGCATGCTTTTCGCCTGTTCGTTGCTATGACGCACAACAGCTCTGCTAGCGGGTGACAGCCGGCCATCTCCTCGCGGAATTGCTGCGCGCCAGAAGTGGCACAGTCTACTGCCAGCACAGTCTCGAACAATTTCGCCGGTGATGGGGGGTGGTGGGGCTACCGCCTCCCGCACCCCTCTTCGTGTAATATGTCAACCAAAACTGACCTAACTAGCGACGTTGTCCGACTTAAAAACCGGGCTCTATACGGCTAACGTGTAGGAGTACCCCAACTGATACCCGTTGTGATCTAGTGCTTTTCTTGTGCATTGTTCGCAACGGACGAGAGGGAACAGGCGAAAAGCATGCCGGGAGGAAGACGAGGCGTGCGTAGGCTACGATTGATAAACAATGGGTGTTAAATATATCACCTGAACAACGATGAAGGATGACGGATCGCCTTCTCACGTGATGAGTCATCTCACTTTCACATCATTCTTCATTCCATGTTTGCATTCGTTGTCTATGCTCTGCGCTGTCGAGTCTTCAAAAGATAGTGCCGTGAGCAGGATAGTTGGGACGCAAGGAACAATACAGCAAGAAGACATCAGCACAGTGTATTGGCAACGTTGACTGCCCTGCAGCATGGACAAGTCTCAGCTACTGAAGAAGCGAAAAGTTCTTCCTACGCGGGGCCTGTTTCACACCAGCAGTAATGAAAAGATAAGAAATAAGATTTTCGCATTGGGCATTTTAGCAGTATGGGAAATGGCAGCAGGTAAGAAGGGTGCGAAATCCTTGGTATAGCTTGCAGGTTTGGCGGATTTTTCTTAAAAGTGGGACTTTTTCTCATCACATGATGCAATGGCACATAACACATTCTTCTCTCATTTCTGTTTTTGTCGAACATCCCGCGTTCGATTAAGTGCATGCTTCATATCTTAAAAAAGTAATCCATGGTTGAGGGCTTCGTGCGCGGGGCCTATGCAAGCGCGGGGCCTAAGGTGGTCGCCTTACTCGCCTTACCCTATCGCCGGCCCTGACAGCAATCGCAATTCCAAAAACATATTCAAAGACTCGCACACCTAGAGCCCATACGTTCCAGCCGACACGTATCCGGTCCGCGTGAGCTATACGATTCAGTGCAAGCGCACGTGCCGGGACGGGATTGCTTAGGCACGACCATGGATTCCTATTGCTCAACGTTATACCCACTTTTGTTGCGGGCAATACCACGTGATATGGCACTACATTTCACCCGCATACTGGGTGCACGCGTCCGATGTCCTGCGTTGAACACAACAACTGGAGCAACCTACCATCGAAAGACGCTAGAATCGCTGATACAATTTTTTGCAACAGAAGTGAAATACCGTGAAGAACTCACTCTACGAATGTCGGACCAGGCTCATCTACCGAACCAGACAAAGACGAATCAACGTCCAAAGTTACATAGTGTTCCTCCAATAACGAACCTTCAGAGCACCTCACAGTCATGTAAACAACAGCCATGTCTCTTCTGGGGCGTCGCAGGGCATATAACTTCCGATTGTACGGTTTCAAAACCCATCGACCAGAAAAAGAAATTGCTGATCGAACATCGTTTGTGCTTCCGCTGCAAGAAGCCAAACCACACAGCCAAACAATGCCGCAGCCATCCAAAGTGTAAAGCTTGTTCTGGCCGACGCACCACCAGCATGTGCGACCCTAGCTCCAGTCCAGGGAAAATGGCGGGCGTCCAAACCACGTGATCTGCAGGAGTCACTCAGAGCGTCCCAGATCAGCAGCGCGGGCAAAAAGCTCGGGTCAAGTGCGCATGCGCATACACGGAAAAGGAGACTGAATAAGGAATTACCGATTGTAGTGCGGCCATCAGCGCATTAAAAAGTACGCGGCTCAGAATGCTTCCTTGAGGGATTCCTTGATTAACAGGATGGCTAGGGCTTTGGCATATACGGACATAATCCAGCCATTTCGTGAGGGCACACACCTTGCTTTCAGAGCCACCAGTCGAGGCGATGGAAAGCCATTCTATCCGTCAGTTTTCTCGTAGAGCTTGTCATGTCTACAGGGCAAAAGGAGGATAGGGCATTTGGGGGCTTGCCTGGTTCCAAGACGGGAACAACCAAGGTCGCCTTTCAGGTAGGTGTGTTAGCTTCCCTAAAAGGCAGAATGGCAGTGAGTGGTCGATTAGGGATTACTAACTTTAGTTAAAGAAAGGAACATCATACAGAGATGTCCAGGGCGCGTCTGCTCCACCATGCGCTGTCTTCCAGTGTTGCTTGCTGCTCGTTGGCATCACCTGTGCGTTCGTAGAACCAGTTTCGGTTTCGTTTTGGTTCTATTACAGTTCGGCCATCCTATTTGCGATCGTCCCGAACGGACGGATTGTCTTCTGAATCACTGTCAAGGTAATCTCCGACCCATCTTTTCAGTTTGTCGATAGCTGCGGCACCAGAGTAATAACGGCTTGTCCGTTGGTTTTCTCGTAAGTCTTCAATGCAGTAGCTGTCATGAGGTAGCACATCAGATACGATTTAGGGTCCCTTGTATTTCTGGGACAACTTTGTCGATTCTCCACTCGGAGGATCTCTCTGTACGACAATCAAATCGCCTGGCTGAAGTGTATCCGCCATTCGCCCTCGTAGGTTGTACGATTTTCTCTGTCTATCCAGAGATCAGCCGGGATATTTGCAAGCGCTGCAGTATGTCGTCATCAAAGGTCTCTCTTAGGCTATCGTCAAGCGGATCACCATTGAATCGTCTAGGATGTGTGGCGCCCCGTGGACGACGATGACAACGACGTGCCTCTGCTGGCGCGCGCCACTGCGCCTGGCAGGCAGTTCTACCCGCACCGTCCTAGCGTGAGGCAACGCACATCTGCCCGCTGGGACATTCCATCATCGCTGGTCGGGACTCATGTAGAGGAACACCACCTCCTCTACATTTGGTGACCCGAACAAAGAACACCATGTTCGGCGTAATTCGGCCACTCAACATCCTAAATTTTCGGCGGCAAACCAGCAGCGAACCACCCTCTAGCAGGCAAGGCGCACCGGGACCACTGTTCCACCGGGGACCCGCAGGGAGATCACAGCAAGCTGACTTACCGGCCTCCACCTGCTTCATGATGGTCCTCCCCGACACTTCTCTGGCGGCAACCGGCATTCACGCTGTCGTACCGGTCACGATACTGTCGCCCACTCAGCAACGCACTCACCCAGCAACAATCAGCACTCAGCAACTCACTCACTCAGCGACAATCAACGCTCGGCAGCAATACCTCAACAAGCACTCAGCGCACTCAACAAGGGTTCAACGCACTCAGCAGACACTCAACACAATCAGCAACCACTCAAGCATCCAAGCACTCAACATTCACATCTCATCACTGGAATCCACCCGGATCGCAGTGCTCTTGTTCCCGCCATCCCGCTGCATCAACAGCCACAAGCACAAGCCGTGTGCCCAGTCGTCCACCATCTACGAGTTGTCATCATTCTCCTCTTCATGGTCTCGACGTGGACCTCAACCGCATGCATCGCTCCGCGTCTGAGGGGGGGGAGTGATGTGGTGGCCCGTGGACGACGATTACAACGACGTGCCTCTGCTGGCGCGCGCCACTCCGCCTGGCAGCCAGGTCTACCGGCACCGTCCTAGCGTGAGGCCACGCACATCTGCCCGCTGGGACATTCCATCATCGCCGGTCAGGACTCATGTAGAGGAACACCACCTCCTCTACAGATGAAAGTTGAGGACAAGTCCAAACGGCGTTCTTCCAGTCGCCTTATGGATGGTGTTATTAACTGCATATGGATGGTGTTTTTAACTGCCCACTGCATTAACTGCGGATGTTGATCTGATCATGTGCATAATGGACCTCTACCATAACATCATCCCAGTCGTTCTTGTTGGTGTGTCGACATGAGCTAGCCAGTAAGGAAGTTATTGTATGGTTCACTAGTTCAACTTGACCGTTTGCTCTCGGCGTTGCAGTCGACCTTTTAATGTGGCTGATACTGTGTTTCTTACAGAGATCTTCGAACACCTTCGCAGTGTATGAGGAGCCTCGGTCTGTAATGACACGATAAGGGCCAAACTAAAATGACCACCTATGTCTTGGAGAAACTGTACAGCTTGTCCTGCAGCTGTGCACCGCACGGCACATAGGGTGATGTATTTTGGAAATCCATCCACGGTTACTATGATGTAGCTGTTCCTTCTCTTGCTATGAGGAAACGGTCCCAAATGATCCACGTAGATGGTGTGGAAAGGTTACTCGACCTTTTCGATAGGATGGAGGTAGCCCGGCTTCTTGCCAGAAGGCATTTGTGATAGAGACATTTGAGACAGCAGGTTAAGTACCTCTGGACGTACCTCTTTCATCGCGGGAACCAGTACTTCTCCTTTAGCTTGTGCAGAGTCTTATCAAGCTCAAAGTGTCCCAAGTCATCATGGTATCTTTTTACGACCTGCCATCGGGCGTGACTAGGTACCACCCATAGCAGTTTCTCTGGTTGATTCTTCTCGTAAATCATTCGGTACACGCTTTGTCCCTTCAGAGCATACACAGAATGCACTGTACGGTCACTTTTCGAGAGATTTTCTCTCTTTTCGCAGCTACTAACCAGTCGGCGGCGGCTATCATTGTAGCCTGTATCATTCGATTTACGGGCTCTAACGATTCTGGATCTCTGGTAGGTGATCTACTTAATGCATCTGCATGGACCAAAGAGGATCCCGGTCGGTGCTCCGTGTCAACTTGAACTCCTGTAAGCGCAACCACCATCGTCTAGTGCGTGGCAGCAAATTGTGCTTCGTCATGGTGCACCAGACTGCATTATAGTCAGTTACGATCGTGAACTTGAGTCCAAGGACATAGAGGCGTAACTTCATTAGAGCCCAGACGATTACCAAGGTTTCGAGTTCACGAGAATGGTAGTTTCTCTCTTCTGTTGTGGTTTGTCGGCTAAAGTAAAAAGTAGTAATGACTGGACACACGCTACCGACAACTCACATCTTGGTCTAAACACAATTTTTTTTATTATTCCAAAACCCAAGCGACCACTAAGGGTCATTACATGGGAAAACGATAAAGAAAACTTAACGACAGCCTTTGCACACTATTAGTTTAGAAGGAGAACAAATAAGAATTATAACAATAATAACAATAGTAGTTCAAAGCAATAACGATGATACACTGGTCACAGTAGACTGGCAAGGAAATCTATGTGACAACAAAGTTATTAATGAAACAAATGGGAAAGTAAATGCCTGTGGAAGGTTTGGGGATCTGCGATGTCAACAATGTTCTGTGGGAGTGAGTTTCACTCGGTTTCGGCAAGCGGTATGAAAGAGTGTCTGAAAGACTCGGTGCGAGAGGTAGTACGTGATACTTTCTTACTGTGATCGGTGCAATGAGAAATATAGCGGGCACGAATGATGTATAGCTGACTCAGGGATGTAGTGTAGAAGATTTTATGGAATAGGCAGATCCGAAGGTACTTCCTCCTTAATGTCAAAGTGGGAAGATTTAATTAGCAATTAGAGCTAAGTGGGGACCCTCACAGTAATCAGGGCCATCCAGGGAGTCATCACACTAATTGGGGAGCATCTAACTCGTGTCCAGACCATTTGTGAGTTGTGGGCAACCTGTGTTCATAAAAAAAATACATAGAAATAGAGTGGAGAGAAACAATTTATTCGAAAATCAATGATGGTGTGGCAGAGAAACTGCTCCAGAATACCCGAGTTACCAGCGACCACCATGTTGCTTGTCGACGGCCGGTACTTACAGAGATCGACGATAGGTGGCCACCTCGTTGTAAGGCATCACAGCAGATGGCGCCACCATCATAGCTCTATGCGACAAAGACAGAGAACAACAAGATTATAGTGACAGGTAAAATTGCAACACTCATCACAAGTCTAGGCATGCCTGAGCGCTTGGAAAACACCCAACCGCTACTGCTCCAGAGCAGGAGAAAACAGTACACATCGGGGAAAAGGCTTAGGGGCGACCGGTTAGGCCTAACCTCAGTGTCACCGCACAACACTACGAAACTCAACAGCTAACACTAGACGGCAACCACAGAATGCTAGGCTCACAACGCTAAACGTGCGTCGACAGGCTTGGTACGCTACGGATCACTGCTAAACAAGTCTAAACATGTGCGTGCAGGGAATAAGGCCTATCCGTTGCGCCAAACATGCGCGAGAAGGCTTAACACGAGCGCCTTAAACGAACGCGCAAACATTGTGCATGGCAAATCACTCACCTTCTCCCCCGCGGCGACGGTGCATCCAATCCCGATGCCAATCAAGGATCAACCGACGCAGCGCTTGGACGGCGAAGTGACCGACCGCACGTCCTCACTCTACAAGAGCCTGCGCGCAAGTGAGTGGAGCGGCCGCAACAGATGCGCATGTGCGCGCTCTAGTGCCCTCTGCACCGCCGGCATCCAGCGGTCATCTCCTCGCTGGCGCTCCCCACCTTCTTGCTCTCTCACCCTGCACTGCGCGCTCCTAGCGGCAAGATGTTGCTTCCCTGTTTTGGTTTCGCTCTTGTTTTTTTGCGCATGTTTACTTTAAAACGCTGTATAAAGACAGCACGCACTGAGCTCGCATCATGAATACCTGAAAATGTTCAGCTAGCACGCTTTACAAAATTGTCCCTGTACCCACGCTTCTTGGGAAGAAGTGGAGAATGAATGTTTAAACAAAGAGAGTCCCCGCAACAAGCTCATCATTACTGCTTTTCGCTACGTGATAGACATGATAGGCTTTGGCAATGTAGGAGAGGTCACTCCGGGGCCGCAGCAGGAGATGGTGCGTTGGATCTACGCCGGTTACAAGAATGTCTGTATAATGGTGCCAGACAGACCCCCCTGGGACTGATGAGGGAATTTGTGAGCACGACCGGAGGGTCCCGAAATCCACCATTAAGAATAAACGTTTAAGAATACAACATTCAAAAATAATTCGTTTAAAAAATATTCGATTAAAAATATATCTTCTAAAAGAAACCACTTTCTATCCCTGCTTAGAGATCACCATTTAATAATCCACCATTAAAAATAAACTGTTTCAAAATTCCCTCGCCATCTAGTACGGAGGTGGACTGACTGCAATTTACGCCAGGTTATATCATGTTATGTTAGGTTAGTTTAAGTTGGTTTTGGTTAGTTTGGGAGAGTTTAGGCTGGTTTGGTCCTGTGAGGTTAGTTTAAGCCCTGTAGCAGCCTCTGGACAACAACGAGGATGGTCACGCGTCTGGAGCACCCGCTTCTCACTTCCACCGGCGCGGCCATGGAGATAGGCCACCGTCATCGCCTCTCCGTGGCATACCATCATCGCCGGTCGGGACTCATATAGAGGAACAACACCTCCTCTACATGTGGTGACCCGAACGAAGAACATCACATCCAGAGCAATTCGGCCCTTCACCATCCCAAATTTGTGACGACACCATGGAGCAGCACTACCTCCGGCACACACGCGCTTCACAGATTGAGCCGCCTTCACTCCTGCCGCATCTCGGCACTCTTCACCACACCCAACGCTTCTCACTGCCGGCCGCGACACTCGAGCCTTGCGCTCACCTGCCGGTCGCGGCAGTCGCGGCATACGACGCCACGGCACGCTTCAGCCCGTCTCGGTATTTCAAACGGCTCGCATAGCCTCACCTCACTCACTTCACCTGGGACTCTCGAGCTTCGGCTCCCGTGCTGGTCGCGGCTCCCCAGGACCACGACACCGAGCGCCTCAGTCTCTCCCGCTCGTCTCTACCTGATGGATCGTTGTTCCCGTCCTCACCATCTGTGACATGTCGCCAACGTGGGCCGTGCTATGCACCTGTTTGACCATGCACGTCTATCACAGTCGCCCTCAACTGCAGCCTTTCCCAGGTTCGTTACCTGAACTCCAGCTCTTGCGATGCGTCCACAACGCATCTGACGGCAGGGGGACTCCTGTAGCAGCCGCTGGACAACGACGAGGATGGTCACGCGCCTGGAGCACCCGCTTCTCAGTTCCACCGGCGCGGCCATGGAGATAGGCAACCGTCATCGCCTCTCCGTGGCATACCATCATCGCCGGTCGGGACTCATGTAGAGGAACAACACCTCCTCTACAAGCCCCTTGCTTGCAGTTCACCTTGATTTGGGCCATACCGCATGACTCTAGTAACTGTAGGGTGGATTTGGGCGACTCTTAAACGATTTATTTGTAATGATATATTCTTAACCGTGGACTCCTTAGCGTTTTTATCTAAACGGATATATTTGGGCGACTATTGTGCGTTGATTTTTAAGTGTATATTCTGGGAGAGATATTTTTAAGAGTGGGTACTTACACATTTACTTTTGAAGGATTATTTTTAATAGTTTCAAGTGGGATACACCCGCTCGACCAATGCCAAATTCAACTAAGTCTCTGCAGACATCGTGGACCTTCTCGCTCGTGCCATTGCTCATATGAAGTACACCCTGCGGAAGCAGTGACATTTGCACTGATTTATTAAAATACCGTTTGATTATCGAAATGCAACGCATTATACAGTCCGAACAACTTTGACAAGACTGTGTGTTTTTCATGGACTGGACACATCTTTATCGAATACATACAAAACGCCTCTTGAGTTAGTCGATAGATGCCTACACCCTCCCTGACTTACCTGAACAAAAAAGGCCAGAAACAGTATGGGGAGTCTGCATCACAGTGTCATCATTGCGCGGGTCATGGGACCATCACAATGGCGGAATGGTCACTCTTTCCACACACCCATTCCGCTACCACACTGCCACGATGACCCGTGCTTCTCCTGTCTGAGAGAGAGAGAGAAAGCATATCTCAATTAGAACATTTTATTCTCAAATATATGTATGTGCATAAAGGACTTGCTCTTTGTTTCACGGTCACTCGTTCCCTGATGACGACACCTCTTGGGCTCCCCTCCATTCTTTCCCGCCGTTCACATGAAGGGCATCAGAAGTCAACACATTGGCTGAGTCCTTAACCATGAGCGCTTTCGAGCAAGGGCAAAATTTCAAAGGCATCGGATAAGCTTCGAGGACGCGCGTGATAACTGAAGCTATGCTCGGTAAATATAGTCGCAAATCATCGACGTTGTCGTCGTATGGGGAACAGAGAAGCGTATACTTAGCCACTGTTCCGTCGAATGCCTTATCTGTGACAAAAAAGGAAGAAATCATCTCTCTGTGACGGAGGGATGGCTCTCTATGACGTCTTCTCGTAATTCATTGATTCTACGACCCTGGACAGGGTCATCTTCATTTCGAAATGTTGGGCTTGCATCTCGTGATACATCTCTAACCATACCAGAAAAAGGAATGAAATCTGCATACGACTGATCCCCTTCCCAGTTGAGTAATTCGTCTGCACCATCCTGCCCATCTAGGGGTCCGTCATCGTCGTCTGTTTCAGGTATTACGAAAGGCGGACTAGTAACTCTGTTGTTGTCTTCATCTGAAAGAACAACTGGACTGTTACCGAGATTCTCCGTTCTAGCTTACTGCTCTTTTTCTACGGCCACGAACATGGCATCGATGGGGTCGTACTGACATACGAGACAGCATGGCACTGTGGTAAAAGGAAATCAGTACGAGATTCCCCCTCATGACACAATGCTCACTTTTCCCTTCAGTTGATGGACACTTGAGATTGATGATGAGAGAGGATGGGATGAGTCCCTGTGTGTGTGTGTTCAGTGTCATGCGGTGACAGCGGCTATTGGTTGCTGAAAATCAATGCCATACATAGAATGCACTCTCACAGCAGAGCCGGTCAACTTACATTTTGCTCCACGAAACGACTCATGTCTTGGATGGATGCTCCTGATGGGCTTTCGATCAATCGTCATAGAACCAGAGGACCTTTTATAGTCGCTACACCGCGCTCCTCGTCGTCGCATTGTGACGGTGTCGTCTGTACTTTGCCCACCCCGCCTTCCGTTTTTCGCGCCTTTTTTCTTTGCGATGTCGCATATGACAATGATACCATCGACGTTGAATAAAACATTACTCTAATGTCTATCTAACACTCTGGTGGGTTCTGGGTCGACTTGTACATGACGACAAGAGGACCCAGAGTCGGGTTCGAACCCAGGAACCTCCTACACTGGACGTGATCCACTAACCACTGGTCTAATTCGTGCTGTGTGACGTTTTTCTTATCGTGGGGCTCGTGTCTAAACACGTCAAAACACGTCCAAACATGTCCAAACACGTTCAGGGTCATCATAAAGAGTAAGAAGAAAAGCTTTACCAAAAATGTTGAAGCGATGGTTGGTCGTCATCCTCGACATCACGCTCAGTGTGGTAGATCCTCGTAAGTAATACCCATGACGTCATCATCGATATATTTGAAAAGTTTCGTTTACAGTTTACAATAATGCTGCGCGTGAAGTCGTTTTTTTTTTCGCCTCACATATTTTGGGAGATTGGCAGCGGCGGCTTCTTCTGCACCAACTGCGGTGATTGTGGTCTAAAGGTATGCTTCTTCACAATTTTTATTACGTTCTATAACCAGTCACATTTTTTCAGAGCAAAAGCATTGGACGGACCGATTCTTACACCCGTTTCTCGGCAGTTGGACTGTACCGTTCGATGGACGTTGCGAAGGACTTCGATAATTGAAGGAAGATGGAGAAGATGGACCATTAGTGTCACTCTGTGACTGAAGAAGACTGTACGTGTGTGTCTGTTTAAAAAAAACCGTGTTTTTCATGCAGATTTCGTGCAGATTACGAATGGCTACTGACGGAAGATCTGCCCCTGGTCCTAACCTTCAAACCTCCTCCGAAGACCTTCTTTTGTGGCGTGGCTACGTAGATACAAAAAGCCCGCACTAAGGCAAAAAAAGCGATTGAATACACTTGTTGTTGTACTCCTCGACTAGTAAAGGCCTTTCAAAGGTTTGCTTCGATGGGGGAAAGTGTGTAATTGTCGAAAAACATCGCAGACCCGTCGTATTTTTTCAGGTAGAGTACCCAGGGCTGGCCGCGCTTTCTTCGCTCTTCCGCATTGATAATTAAATAGCCGGACTTGCGTAAAACGCAGGCTTCGTCAGAAGCGCAAATGCATGCCTTCAGCATAGAAGAAGTGAGGGGGTTCAGGGACACGAGTTCCAAGATTTCACTCTTGTACATTGGGAGACTCGAAAATCAAGAGGACGTTGACCGCGTGTAGAAGGGCTTTAGCGAAGCGTAATTGCAGGCGAACGTTTCCTTTTTGCCACTCGTTCAAATGCGAAGGAGAAGAACACTTGTCCACGTCCAAGTTGAAGTAGAGAAGGAACCCGTTCGTTTTAAATCGGTCGTAGCTGTACTTGAAATGTTTTTCACCCAGGTCTTGCAAGAAGTTAAAGTAGGAAATTTTGACGAAGTCATTCTTAAAGTCGTATTTGGCTCGCACTTGCTGGCTGTCCACGGAGAGCTTTCAATGAGACAGATCGAAATGACAAAAGGACGGATTTGGAAGGCACCCTTACGGGCTAAACGTTTCCAAAGTGAGGGTCCAAGCTCCCGGCACTCAAACTCCACACTTTGGTTTATAATCCGCGTAACACGTAGATGGTTGGCGTGGTCTGAAGCCGCCACTCGTATTCCAAAAACAGGGAACGGGCAGCGTCACATTTTTCAAGTGTAACGTCATTTCTTCAATGTCCACCTCGTAATTGTACGTTTTCTTGTAGTTGGGCGCCGCTTTGAGTTTAAATTCGTCGTTGTTTAACTGGGCAACGACGCGGCAGGTACCATCAGGCGCGGCTGTTGAAACAGGTCAGTATTGATCTGTCCAACCTGGTTAAGGTATTTTCCAACCTTCGTCGCTTCGTAACGTTTTTTCGGAACGCGAGAAGAGACGTCGTAATCGTTTTTTAAATGGTCGTCGTCCACGACTAAGAGTCCAGCTGCGTGCACGTTCTCTTGAGCCAGGGGCGTGGAATGAAGCACGTCATCCAAAATACTCCTGCAGGCGTAGAACTCGTTGGAACTGACGAGCTTGTTCGCATAAGCTGTGACCGTCTTAAACATGCCGCACAACAGATGGTTAATTGGGAAAACGACATATTTCTCGTCCATTTCTTCCCCGTCCTCGCAAATAATGCGCACGGTCAAACAACAACTTTATTTTGACTTTGGAGAGTGGAGAGGTTCATCGTCAGAGGCAGTACTTTACCCCATTGCTGGTGGGGATGTGGGGAATAAAATAACGGGCCCCTTCACAATAACGAACGAAGTCCGATGGTGTCCAGAAATGTCAAAAGAGCTTTGAGCGCAGACCGTTGCGGGCTGGATTGGGCCAGGAACCAAGCAATTAGGGAGAAGGGGCGAGAGTCCAGCTGCCAAAGAGACTTGGAGAGTGCGGTTCGGGAAGGGTGGTAGTGGGGGCAATGAAGAAGAATGTGCTCTAGATCCTCAAGAGCACCACAGTGGCAGCAGGCGGGAGAGTCAACTTGTCTTAAGCGGTAACGCCACAGAGCTGTAAAGGCCACATCGAGGCGCATTTGGAGTATTAATGCAGCATCTTGACGAGAGGTGTTTCGTGGCATGCGGAAAGTGAGCGTTGGATCGACTCTGCGCAACATAGAAGGGGGGAGAATGTCGGTTGTTCATTGGCGGGAAGCCATGGGTATCACGAGGCGTCGCAGAATGGAACGGCGGTCTCCTCTCAACAGAACAATACGGGTCCGTTTCCGATATGAGAGTGCTGTTTTCTGTGGCGCTGTCTGGCTGCTCGTTCCCCACGACACCACAATGGGCTGGAACCCACTGGAGAACGAGCCTGTGGCCTGCTGCGTAGACGGTGTGGTAAGCCATTAACACATGTGTGACTAGGGGTGCGTTTGGTTTGGTATGCCGGAATTTTCAATAGCTTCTCATATACCAGAGCATGAAAATGGGCTCGGAGGACTTGAGGGGGCACCTGATCTCTTCTTTTCCGAAGGTTTGGAAGGCTTACAAAAGTCGGCGGTACCGGCAGAGACCAGGGGGCTTCTGCCGGTATAATGTCCTTAGCTATGAAGCAAGGGAGAGTCTGGCGTGTCCTCTGCGCTACTCGATAGAAGTCGCTCTCAGGGCGGTATCGAATTTTCGCGCGATGAAAGACACGAAGCTGCCATAGAGATCCAAGTGTGCCCATTGAAAATTTTGAATAGAAAATTCGATCACTGTATTATTTACATCGTTGACCAGATAAAAGAGTTGGTACGAAGTATCTTCTACGCCGTATTGATTGGAAGGGGGTTCGAATGTCATCACGTCACTCGTCAGACAGAGCGGCGACCGTTGCTACTGTTTTTGGTCTTTCGTTGACGTCATGATGGTCGGAGCGCACAGCGGATGTGTGACCTTCACGGCAAACCAAAGATATCTGCAGGTGCATCGTGTGTCGGCGCCTTTTGTTGTCTTTTGCAATGTTTCTTTCCATTGTTGTTTCCAGAGCCCTCCATGGAATCCAGCACGTCTCTCCCCGTCGCTATGGCCGTGTTTTTTACTGTGTGCGATATTCGTTCGCTGTCAGCCATATTCCGCGCCAAGCACTTCAGCGTTTTCTTGGCGATCGGTTTTATTTGTTATCACATAGGAACGATAAACTTGGATATGTTGCTCAGCACACCGCCCCCTTGTTGGAAAAGAGGTCCCGTATACACGGGAATCATTTGGGAGAATTGTGGTACATATTTGAAATGCAACGTTAAATTGGTTCTACCTTTGGACCGCAACGGTAAACGTCCGAGAACAATCGTCACTGAGGGAATTTCGAATTAAGACAGGTTAAAATACTGGATGTTACCTAACGTGTAGGTGACGACGTGCTTGTCTTTCTCGTATTAAAATATTGTTCTCGTCTTGCTCTCTTTCTCGGTAGTATTTTTAATATAGTTTTTTTCCCGCTCCCCACGCACGTAGGTTCTACGATATCCGTGTAGACGATTGTGTTGTGAAACGAGGGTTCCAGAAGTAACTCAAAGGAGCTCGTGGCATCCTTCTCCATGAACACAGTGCGCGATTCGAAGCGCAAAAGCACGGACAGGTACTCGGAAAGTCTTAAGGAGGTGGTGCCCTCGGAAAGCCGAATTTTACATTACTGCTCGGTTCCGTCGAAGCTGAAGCGCGCGCGTTCGCCTACGCGCTGGACATGGACATGGAAATGCTCCTCATCATAAAATAAAAGCTCAAGCCACATTACGTTAGTGTACACCTAATAGCTTCTAGACTGATATGATCACAGTACCCACAGACAGCCGTTATTACTGCTATCACTACTGCTAGTATCATTACTGCTATTTCCAAAATGAGACACATTACCTTTTCAGCTTCCGCTGTTGCCACCGCCTTAGACGACTCGACGCTCTTCGTAATTTTCGTGGCTTCCGCAACATACCAATGTTGTCCTAAAAATCAGGAGATAAATATGTAGACATCAAACGTGAAGTATAAGAATGTAGTCATGTCTCGCATATCCGGAGACCTGGGACATTAAACAACATTCCATGTCAAATTATCTCTACCACAGAAATTATGCAACATCAGGAATTATGCGAGCTTGCTGTAAATAAACGAAACAGGAACACACCGTAGCATCACACGAAGAAAGCTCAGCAATGTATGTTTTCGTGCAATTACGACACAGTGGTGCAAAACGTACCTTGGGTCTTTTCAAAAGCTGCTCAGCGGGCTTTTCGTGGCTTTTTCTTTTCTTTTAACGCTTCCTCCGTGTCGCCTCGTGCATCCTGTTTCGCTTATCTCGCATGACTGCGTTCCATAACTTTTTCTTCACCTGTGGTACGTTACACACAAAACAGGAAGTTATGACTCAATTCAGGTACACTACAGTATGAACACTTACCATAGTCCAGCAGTTCGATTATAGCCAGCGGTTGCTTCCTTCCAAATGACACAAGTAACCCGCGCAGGTCGCGTAAAATCAATAAATTTTAGCGAAAAAACGAAGCGTAGAAACACATGTGCAACAACGGCAGACCTACAAGACGGGAACACAGGCCCAGGAAACAGTGGCATTTTCTGACAGGGCGAGGGGGCGCTACAAGTCAACACCTTTTATAATCCATATAATATCAGCATCTTACTATTGCCATTAATGTAATAATAATAATAATAACTGAACAACCTAAAAATAGTCGTAGCCTAAAAATTTAATTTATAAATGATTATGCTCTTTAATTATCAGTAAATATGTTGGATGTCGAAATCTGCGCAAGACAAAGAAAACTACCCGTGCTGTGCGAATTTCGTGATCTTTTACCCGACTACTTTCCCTCTTTTTATCTGTTTTTCATGCGCAGAAATATGCTTCAAAGCAATAAAATAAAAACTGTATGGCTTTGACAACTGAAGCCCGCTAATAGCAAAGTCGCTAGTGTGTGTTGTTTCTTGTAATGTGTTTTGCATGTTGCTGGTAAAATCCCAAATATGAGAAGGTACAAGCAGTATCATTATAATAGTGCTTGTACTGTACCAATTCGACACAATTGTACTGTACCAATACTATAAACTCAAGCAACAACTAAAGATTCGTTGTGAACGCCGACATACAAGCCTTGCGAGAGTGGCAGAAGTGTTGGTGAATCCGACAAAGATGAGGATATGTTCGACCTTCCATGTTCCGCCTCACGAGACTTGTGACTTAGTTGGCTGTCGGACTACCCGGGGGTTCAGTGCCAGCCGGGGTTTGATAACGCTGGTTCAGCTGGTTTGATAATGCTGGTTCGGGTGAATGGTTAGAGGAGCACTGTGGAGGCCATTATTTTGCTTTTGACCGGAGTGAATTCGGTATCAAAGAAGGGTTGCTATCTGCTAGATCCAAATGCGTATGGCGCGCGCAGCTGGTGTACTCAGCTAAGGACAGAAGACAAAGATGTCGATCTTGCAGCTGCCCCGTACGCGAGCGCAGCTTCTTTCTTAGACTGTTCTTGTAAATTTTAGTAGCACAGTAGCACTAGCCAAGGTCGGACCCAGAGACTGGTTTTATCTCTCTCACTCTCTGGTTTATTTATTTTTTGAAGGGGGATGTGGGGCAGTTTCTTTGTCAGAGCGCGTAGTGGGGGAGCAGACAGAGAAAAATCCCATGTATGAACTAACGTTATCGCCCCTCCCCCTCCTGGTATCTGCGGCTGGTTTGAGACATGGTAAATGTCACCACACTGCTCTGTTATTAGCCTAAAAACATGTCAGCGGTCAGTTCAAGCATATACAGGGTGTCCACGCTAAGTGTGAACAGATTTTTTAAAAATATATATAACACTTTTTCCAAGATGAAATCAATTGCAATATAGCATATGCTAAAGGGCACTCCCTAGCAGGGCACTAGCAAAGTCCAAAAGCAATGTCTTAATTAACTTTCATTAATTAACTTTTTAATTATACAAGCTACAAAGTTGTCCCAATGAGAACATCTGTTCCTTTCGGTCACCTGATATCGTAGCCGTTTTCAGAACAAAAATCCGTTCGATAGATCGCCCGCAAAAAATTCGTGAAGGAACGCCATTTTTTTTCTTTATTTTGTTCATTGCGCTACTTAGAAGACGCGTCTTTCTTTCACCCCCAATGTGAGAGGGAGAAAGAGCACACTATCGCCTCTCGCGTCCTGGAAAAAGATTAAAAGGAAACAGAAAATGCAACCCAAGATAAGGCCAGTTCCGATAGAGTCACCCGATAATTTTTTTTTTTTTTTTTTCCGCAAGTTAAAGGTCATCTTCGACGCATGAGGCGGCACTGTGCTCCTTCCCCCTCTCCCGTTGGGGATGAAGGAAATACGCGTCTTCTAAGAAGCGCAATGAACAAAATAAAGTAAAAAATGGCGTTCCTTTTTGGCGAATTTTTTGCGGGCGATCTATCGAACGGATTTTTGTTCTGAAAACGGCTACGATATCAGGTGACCGAAAGGAACAGATGTTCTCATTGGAACAACTTTGTAGCTTTTATAATTAAAAAGTTAATTAATGAAAGTTAATTAAGACATTGCCTTTGGACTTTGCTAATGCCCTGCTAGCGAGTGCCCTTCAGCATATGCTATATTGCAATTGATTTCATCTTGAAAAAAGTGTTATATATATTTTTAAAAAATCTGTTCACACTTAGCGTGGACATCCTGTATATAAAATATAAGGCCTATAATAATAAAGGTAATATGGTAAAGTAACATATGCGACCGAGTTACATGATCGCTAAATAAATACCAAATTTCCATTACATTTGTCTCCAAGGAGCTATTGCTGGACAGGTTGCACTGGCAACCCCAGTACACTACCATATAGTACCAAGCTGTTTCCACCGATTTCGCCTTCAGGCCCACGTACACGCTTGCGTCATACAAGTGCCCTACAACAACATACCACAAGAACACAGACGTTCCACCTTGCACACCTTGTACGTACTTCTAGGTACTTTGAATTTTGTGTTGATGTCCTCTCAACTCAGTTTCTGAATATCAACAACTCAAAGGAAGATCCCTTAGAGAGACAGGCTCACATCTGTTGTCCGAGTGCGTTCTCTCTGAAAAAAGTGTTATATATATTTTTAAAAAATCTGTTCACACTTAGCGTGGACATCCTGTATATAAAATATAAGGCCTATAATAATAAAGGTAATATGGTAAAGTAACATATGCGACCGAGTTACATGATCGCTAAATAAATACCAAATTTCCATTACATTTGTCTCCAAGGAGCTATTGCTGGACAGGTTGCACTGGCAACCCCAGTACACTACCATATAGTACCAAGCTGTTTCCACCGATTTCGCCTTCAGGCCCACGTACACGCTTGCGTCATACAAGTGCCCTACAACAACATACCACAAGAACACAGACGTTCCACCTTGCACACCTTGTACGTACTTCTAGGTACTTTGAATTTTGTGTTGATGTCCTCTCAACTCAGTTTCTGAATATCAACAACTCAAAGGAAGATCCCTTAGAGAGACAGGCTCACATCTGTTGTCCGAGTGCGTTCTCACAGATTACAGTTTCGGTACACCCCTTCAGTGCGATATAGCTCTCATCAGACAGCAGAAGCTGTCACATACCTGATTGTGATGAGACGAGCATGAGAGGCTACCTCGGGCTTACTCTGCAACCTACATAATCTATGTGACACAACATTTCAGCCCTCTAGTGCTTCAGAAAGTACTAACTCTGACGAGGAAGCTCACATAAAAAACAACAGCAACATTTTTTTTAAGATGATGAATACGAAGTTTCATCCACAGAGGTGATACTCTACTTACTCTATTCTCTTCACAAAGAGGAAGGGAGGCACGGGAGGCGATCCTAATGGAGCTGTGGGCGGGAGGCAATGAGTGCCCCAGCTCAATATCGGTTAAATTGTTTACGGACGAGATGTGCTATCTAGAAGCATGACACCCTTATCTTTTGAGCAAGGTTCTTTATTATTCCACGCGTTATGCTGCTTGCATTGATCCATTAAATAATACACGTTTTGTAACAAACTTTCAGTTTGAAGTTAGACGCCGAATTGTCAATCTCTCTTTCTTCTTTGTTTCGCTGCGTTTGGGTATTGTAGATAGGGTAAGGTGGGAAAGACGGGACACAGGACAAGATTAGACCTCCTGCCTCAGAGACGCGATGCACCATGCGCTCGAAACTTTGCTCATAGGTGGCTCTGCATGTCCGCTTTATTGCCTGTGAGAATTGTCTGGAGTGGTATTTGGGTTGAAGAGAGAGGGAAAAAATCGGTTACTTCGGCCTGGAATGTAAATACCCGCAAAAAAGGCGGGATTTTCTGTAGTCCTTTTCTCGTGAGCTGTGCTGCAGCGTGCCGCAGGTCTATTCCATCAATACAAATGCAATTTTTTTTTCATTTGTCTAGATTAATGTAAAATATGGGCTCTCCTGGTTATCGAGCGTTTAACTGAAAAACAAATGAATCCGGTGGCACCCACTGGGCAAGAAGCGAAATCTTAATGTCACTTAAATGTAGTGCAATTTAAACTTAATGTAATTTAGAAATCGATCACTCAACTATTAGGTGGCTTTATGTTTGTTCCCGAGGAATTCCATTTTTGCATATTGCATAGAATTATCCAGCCAGTTTTGCCTGTGTTCTAGGATATTTCAGCAAAGCACAAACGCACTCAAAAGAGAGCGATCAGCGACACATCGCACTGGCGGTCTCCTGTTTGCAAAGGACGGTGGAGGACCGGGTACTATGTGAAATCGCCTGGTGTGGTTCTATCGCACATCATCTAGGCAGTGGGCTTAAGGGGGCTGCGTACGTGCTTAAATAAAAAAAAATAGTTTGTATAGTTCATTATCATGACGTGGCTTATCTTGCCCCACGCGCAGTCTCGTCTCTGACCCGAGGGTTGGGGAAAGGCGAGACAATCTGCATTTTTTTTTTAATTTCTCGTTCTGTATTTATTTTAGAACTGGTTACGTCCGTTCTGATTTACAGATCAGAAGCCCTAGACCTCTGAGAATGTGCCTATGGCTAGTGTTATCTAAACACGACAAATAAACATTCCATATTCATTTGCAAATTTCTGTCTCATCTTGCTCTACTCTACCCCATAGCTGGTGTTTTGCTGGTACGTTTTCCCAGCGTCAGGCCCGGCGCCAGGGTTTTGCTCCAGGAAGGGAAATATCCAGGTCTTCTATTGCAGTTCACGACTTGGTTCACTCTTGCCTGGATGGGATTAGCATGCTGCCTGCGTTTCAACGTTTCCGGGGTGCATCTGGTAAGCAACACCACCAGTAACGCTAGTACTAGCAAAGTGAAAGATATAGGGGAAGCGTTCTACAACACACCGGAGATGGAAGAGCGCTCGCACTCTTACTTTCTCTCTCTTTCTTAGATGTCTGATGCCGAGGAAGACATGCTATTGCCGAAAGCTACCTTCAATGACTCTTTCACAGGGCCACACGAGTATGTTTATTACCCATCGTCGCCTGGATATCTTCCACGGGGTAGGGACTTCCTGAAAAGCAATGAAGGAGCCCGGCAGGCTGACATTGTCGTGATATTTACTGGGTAAGGTACACAGTTAGCATCTTTAGACCTGTGTATAATTCCAAAGGGTGCAGGAGACAGCTTTACACAATAAGCATGACTAAAGCATGACCGGGTCCTAAAGACCCTAGGAACGACGAAATAGAGGGCTCTCAAGTGTCTTGAAGGCTCAGTGGCGGATACAAAATTGTCTATCTGATATTAGCAGACACCATGTCCCTCAAGTCCCTCAAGTCAGCATAGTAACTTTTTTTCACAGCTTCCCCCACAATTTTTCTTTGTGGGAATGAATTCACATTACATTACCATGTAGCCTGCTTCTAACGGCTGTCGCAGGACCACCTAAAAACCACACTATGAGTGATACCACATTGTACCCGAGACCTTGAAAGTTTGCGAGATAAGTAAGATAAATCATTGCTGTGAGACAGTAGAGGTAAAGGACCATTTTGGCCTCCGATAGGTTAGATTGCTATAATATTATACGACGCACTGCGAGCTCGCGAAAACATCGCGCAGAGGCTGATATGGCGCAACTCACGAATGTAACATTTTCAGAAGCGTGCAATACCGTGACAGAACAGAACAGTATCGCTGGCTGTCGCAAAGCACCATGATGCACTCGCTCTGGACGAACATGTGAATAATTCAACGTGTGTATGCAATAAGCGGATAGTAGTAAAAGTTAATCAGTAGCTGACGCCAAGACTACAAGGCCTCTGGACATGCTTCATTAGCAATTAATTAACAATTAGGAATCCCCAGAATAATTAGAATCATCCGGTGAGCCATCACACTAAATGGGGAGCATCTAACTCGTGTCAGGACCATGCGGAGCACGAGCTACGCCCCTTGAATTAGTGTGAGCATTCCATTGAAGAAGCAAACCGTGTGGACCTACCACCGTTGCCTGTATGTTACCCACGCTCAGGCTTCTCCATCCGGATCATGATGTATGTCTTTCTAGATATGTGAAACGCCAACTGCGACCTGTGAACCTAAACCATAGTCACGCACGTACACTACTGCCGCCCAAGCTAGAAAACTCGTACACAGCTGTCTGGCGACGTAAAATCACGAATTATTATATTATCATAACTCGTAAGAACTGAATGACCGGAGATCTGGCTGAGGCAGTCAGCAGGGCATAATGTTGTTTTCAAAGCAATAATTCCTCAGTTGTAGGGAGCCTGCGAGCCATTCCATTCCGTCTCTGGTTCTGAGTGTGGCTCCGTTCGTTCCTCATTTTATCCCACACCGGTACACTATACAACCCTGCACGAAAACGATCCGCGAAATTCTCAATTTGCTGCGGATAGAAGCGGTACACGTCCTCATCCTTCTTTCCGTCATGCATGTGCCAATCCCTGCTGGAAAAAGTAGACCCGATCTCATTCAGCCCCGCATCAATTTCAATGAGTTTCAATGAGAATTTATGCATCCAATTCATTTAATGTGAATAACGCATGTATTTCACATTGAAGTAATGAGAAGTGTTGCGGGAAAGCTGACTTAATGTTTGGGCGCTCTAACAGATGTTGTGGAGAAGAAGTCTTCCAGGGAACCAGGATCTAATTTGTTAGAACCAATGACTTCAAATGAGAACTGAGACACCCAATTCATTTAATGTGAACAATGCAGGTATTTCTCACTGAAGTAATGAGAAGTGTTGAGGAAAAGACAGCTTCATGTTTTTGCGCTCTAACAGGTGTTGTGGTGAAGAATATTCATAGGAAATCAAGAACCAAATCAAGTAATTAGTTCACTGGGTGCCACTGAGAAACAATGATTTCCAATTGGAGCAATCTGAACCGACGTGTTGTGCAATGAAGATCCCCTTCACAGAAGAAGAACGAATTGGGCAATTGGTTTAGCATCGAATCATCATGATCAATCAATCAATCAATCAATTTATTTACTCCCAAGAGTCCCTCGGGAGGGCGTTACATGGGAGGAGTGGGTTACAGGAAAAAAAAAGAAAAAAAGCGACAAGGATCATTTTAAACAACACAATAACAACAACAACAACAACAACGAAGAAAAAAAAAAACTGAGCATAAAAGGTTATCCACGGACGTTATACATTACTAACAGACACGCGAAAGCTAGATGGGTCAGGTATGGTGACGATACGAGATGAGAGGTTATTCCACTCTATGATGGTTTTAGGAAAAAATGAATTCGAAAACGTGGAAGTGTTACATTTGACACGTGCTACTTTGAGTTGATGGTCGATACGTGAAGATATTCTATGAGCAGGAATGATGTAGGGTGACCGTATTGCAGGAGAGTGATAAAATTTATGAAATAATGATAAACGCGAAACCTTGATCATCACTGTGTCAATTGAATTAATGCTAGCAAAGATGTTGTGCGGATAGAACTGTTCCATGCATAGATGAAAGGATGATCATCATGAAAGACATATTTGAGGGATAGAGCAAGTTGGTGTGCACTGAATACAAAAGTCAATCATTCTAATTTAAAATATCTTCTATTCGAAACGTTCTTGAATTCCTACACACTTCAACTGACACAAACTACGCAACTGACGTGTTTTAGATTGCTTACGTTTAAATCCCTATATACTTCTTTGCACTGCACGAGAAGGAGGGGAATATTCTTTTTCCCAGGAGCATGCATATAGAAATACGCAGGAGTGCCCCAAGTGAAGTATACTCTCTACCCATGCATAGTTTTTCACATTGTGTTTGCAAGTGGTGAACAGACTTGTGAAAACAATATGTAGCAAAACATATACAAATAATGTACGCTTGTACGTTACAGCTGTAAGTATACTCGAAACAAGAAAGTCTCAGAAACACGGTACATGACACCGTGTAAGAAAGATTGATGGTTATAGCTTACGTTATCTCAGAAAAAAAGAAACTGCTAGAAAAGACATCAATGGTTATCTCAAGATTGTCGCACTACTAATACAATTAAAAACTTGAATGATACATGCAATGAAAGACATTTTACCAAGAAAGGAAAAACAGTTTTTCACAACGGTAGTCATCACTCATATTCAATCTTGTTTGGCAACTTGGTCACCACAAACTGCTCATTTAGTGCCATGCGCATACGTCTACATGTCAACGCTACATGTGACGGTATCCTTACTCACTGCGAAATTAGAATATTGTTACGTGTGTTCCGAACACTGTTGTGTTCCAAAAGTGTCAGTAAACTTACCGTTTCCTGACCCTCTTGGCGAAAGCTAATGCGAATACGCTCGGCATATGACCGCCGTCCAGACAAACTCTCTTGTTGTTTGTCCTCTGACATTTAGTATGATCTGTAGTGGCATTGTACACGACCCCTTTGGCGGTCATTCGCTTGTAAGCGGTGGATGATGAAGGCAATGGTGCCGTTGCATTTTTTAATATGTTAATGGTCTCGAGCCCTACACCTTTCCCAAGTACCCGTGCAGACGAAAAACTTTCAAATCATTTTGCAGCCAATGATTCTGAAACAGTTGCCCAGCATAATCAAAGCGGCCACTCAAATAGGACACCAATAGGTCCAAGACTGAAAGCACTTTTTTTGTAATGTGAGTCAAACAACAAAACTGAAGTACACTGACGACTTGCAATAGAGAAGCTCTATTTCGCACGCAAACATAAGGATCAACCTACAAGAAAAACAAAAACAAAAAAGAAAGACTGCCGAGGCAGTTTCTATGCTGGGTCAGTGCAGGTTGAATGTCCATTCTGAAACCATACAACTGCCATTCGAAAACCAGAATAGTTCAATGCTGGATTCGAGCTGGAAATGAGGCCTTCCAAGAGCTATATTCTCTGAAGTTCCTTAGTGGTTTCGATAAAGAGCTTCGTGGCGTCACTATTCTTCTACTAATGATGATTATTGTTTTTTTCTTGCAAACATACAGGATGTTTGTTTTTATTCGCTACAACATTTTTATTAAACACTAGTAGAGCAAAATAGACGCCATTTTTGAGTTCAGCTATATGGCCAGGCGAGCATTTCCAACTATATGATCACGAATTACCTAAAGTCCTTAGCTTAGCTTAGTCCGTAGTATTTGCTTTTTAATTAGGGCACTTCTCGCCAAGGCAAAATAACAGAACGGGATCTATTCGGGTCGAAAGTAATTTCATGTTGAAAAAATAACACACAAACGCGCACGTGCGTTGAAATATCTGTCATGGAATTTCGCTATGCAAATGAACCGGAACATGAACTAAGCACGTTTCTGGCGCAGAAAGAGCGACATGCAACCCAAGTGGGAGGGCCACGTAATTTGGAGCGATGAAACTGATTGATGTAGCAGCTAATGGCCAGATATACCGCTCTTCCACCCGAATAAGGCGAAGGTCGCATCGTTTCTGCGTTTGCAAACTGCGTATTTCTTGTTTCGGCTCATTTGCATAGCGAAATTTAGCGATGAACATTTCATCACAGGTGTGCTTTTAACACTTATTTCCACATGGAATGCCTTTCAACGAGAAATATATTCCTTTCCGTCTTCTCGCTTTTATGCGAAATCCCATAATTAAAGAGTTAATTAATCATTATTAGGTAATTACTGATCTTGTAGTTACATACTTTCTTCTGGAGAATGTTCACCTGTCCATATTACTCAACTGCAAAAACGGCGTCTATTTTGCTCTGATAGTTTCTAAATACAATTTATGTAACGAATAAAAGTAAACACCCTGCAGAATGCTTCTTTGGCTTCACACAGCCACGTACCTGTGGCAGTCCGTACAACGCCCAAGAACACAGTGTGCAAATTCAAAATCTGGCATGTTTATTAGTGCAGCTGGTCCTTTAGATCCGCAGACATTAGAGGTTGTCCTTTAATGACTGCTGAATCTCTCTCACTGCTGCTTCACCAGTCGATTCTCTTGGTGTGTTAGTGGTGATAGGGTCCATGGCTGGGTCATAGTACTCTTCTTCATGGTAGCAACAACTACATCAACAGTACCCGTGAAACCCAACATTGTTTGGCATGGGGGGCAGAGATACGGAGTGGACACAGCAGCATAGTCCAATAAATCTGCTTTTAACTATGCTTCCTGAGTTCCATGACTTCCATGACTTCAATGTCACATCACTGAAAATATCATTTGCCTCGTCTACAGACACGAGGAAGGTGTTCATGTCCAGCTTTCCTTTACCACAGTCTGCCTCACAGTTTGCGGCAGCTCATTTATCATCACGTGAATTGACCAAGCTGATTTTTGCTGATTTAACTTGTGCCCCAACTGTATTAAATGTATACGAGAAGTTGTCAATTCATGTCAAGACGTGACCGGGCTGGGATAATGCCTCATACTTTGCTCCGTCCAAGATACCTTCAAATTTGTTTGTCTCTCACTTGTGTACAGTAACTGCCGGAAACCTCTTCTCTAGTGTTCGGTTTACACTGCATTGTGGCGCTTCATGAGGTGCTCCCCGGAAAAGAAGCAGGAGTGAAGGAGGTTGCGCCTTCAACTACTGCTAAATGTTAATTACATCTTTGATTTTATATTTCTCACTATCTGATGCACGGCAGTATTACTAGCCAAACTTTGCGCATATAGAATACAATATGTAGTGCATTGATCCAGTAAATTATTCAAATCACATTGAGTCTAATTCATTTTTGCGGGAATTCATTTATACTCATTGGAAAGCTCTACAAATCTAATGTGACTATGCCACCACAAACCTACTGACGAATCGAAATGGAGAACCATCCCAATGAGAAATATCCTGCTGGGGCTCATTGGTTCAACGAGACATGACGGGGACATTCAATGAGTTTGAAGCCACCACTTCTCATTACATCTCATTAACACATACTGTGATTTCCCATTAAGACTCATTGAATATGGCCCCATCAATGTAATATTTGTCCCAAATCATCTATTGGGGATGAGAATTTTCCCAGTCACTGAATGAGATTTGTGTACATGATATCCAATAGGTTCAATGAGATTTTCATGGGATTTTGAATGAGACAGTTTCCAGCAGAGATGGGAAGGTCCACAACGCTCACGGGTTGTTCATGGCTTGTTCACGGGTATTTTGTAAAAATAAACAAAACATTTGAATCTGTATTATTTTATTGTACGTAGGCCCAACTTCAGTGGCCAGTGTAGCGGAGACACTTCTCTTGAACTTCCTTCGTCGTCTTATGCTCTGAATGATTGCAAAACGTACATGCGTCTTGATGCGTACACTTGGCATTGATGCGTCTTCCACGGAAACGATGCAATCCCCCTTAAACCACCACCGCAACCAGTGGTGGACCCAGACCATCGGCTTCTCTGTCGAAGCGAGTAACTGGGGAGGGGAAAGGGAAAAACTAATATGTAACGTAGCGTTTGCAGGGGCGGTCGCCGAACCGCCCCCTCCCCTTGATCCGCCACTGCGTCCAACTGATCACACAGACGAGCTGCGCTAGCTGTTCTTGTCGAAACAGGCGATCGCGGTACAGATCAGGTTGGTGTTCGTGACGGTCCAGTGCAAAGCATAATCATGGAGAAGGATATGTACATAATTAGCGCCACTGTGCATTTTATCTTGGTGTTTGCTCCGATTCAAATTTCCGAATGATTTCAGAGAAGGGAATTATAATTTGTATACTATATCCAATCCATATTTGTGTGATTCGTCTAATCTATATTCAGTGAGGGCGCTGCCAGAATCTGAAACGCTATACCTGTTTGTTTATCTTTCCCAACAGACATCGTACCATAGGAGTTAGAGCTGAAAACTGTAAGTACCAGGACTTTTTTCTTCTTGTTTGCTATTAAAAACAGCATATGCTTCATGCACGAAACGTAATTAACTCCTTTGAGTTCGTCCGCAAGGCGCATGTTTTTGCAGAACAGCATTGGAGCGACCGTTCGAATACATTCCGCCTCTGTACGCCAAAAATTAAGAGTTCCACATGAAAACACATTAACAATAATTCAGCCGAAAAATACCATTGTGCTTAAAAATCAGTTATACCCACAACTGTGACGAGTAAATTTGCCTCCTCAGCGTTTTCCCTCTTCAGCTGAATGCGTTACTTTGGAACGCTACGACGAGCATCACGTTTCTCATCTTGTGCGTTGTGATATTTTTCTTTTCATATTGTAGAGCACATTTTTGAAAGGTGTTTGACAACTTTGAACAACTCATCATTAATCTCGACAGTGTCATTATTAGCAACTTAGTAACTTCCAAATATTCGCTGCCACAACAGCTGCGCATGCCGCCACAATACTGTGCCACAATGCTGTGCCACAATGCATATTTGCAGATTTACAAGACACTACAATGTGTACCGACTCGAAGTTCGTCTTGGTTCAAGATCTGCCATTTGCTCATTCGGGACGTTGGCAGATGCTACATAACCTGATGGATATGTAAGTACTCTAGCACAAAAACCGATGGCGTGATCGAGAACAAGAGCAAAACTCTTTGCATGGAACTCCGTGAGCCACAGGGTGCCAAAGGAACAATGAGTCATGGTTCTAAGACGTAGATGGGGAGTGTGTGGATATACAAATATGTCACTCTTACTGCTGGGAATATGTCTGAACTATTTGAACTATTGCCGTAAAGATGCGAGCGACAACTAATGTTCCGAACAAATATGCTAGAAAAGTAAATATGGCACTCATGGGCATTTGGCTATGCACAAGTGTCTTGCGAGCACTGTCGTTCGAAACCGTGAGATTTCCGCAGTTGGGCACATTCAGTCGCGAAACCCAGCTGGTACGGGGAGGAGCAAGAAGGCGAGCTTCCACACCGGCTTAACCATGTCCCACCACGTGACGTGTACCGTTAGACAAAATAAAACTAAAACTAAGGTCTCTTATACCTCTTTTATATACCTTCTGCTTCAGATGTATGCCATTCGAGGGTATGGAAGAGGTACAACCTTCCGATTTTTACCTTCAACCCTTCTCAAGGGTATAAGGGTATTCGATTAAGGGTATAAGGGTATATATAAGAAGGGCTAACATAACATATTTATACCTCATCACCACGCATTTATACCCGGTACAAGGCATCGATCACAGAGGCCATAGCTCTCAGGTATAGGTGAAGCTGTTTACACGCATTCAGCCATAATAACAATGCTCCATGTTATTGCAGGCTAGGTATGATCGTCATATTCTGGCCCAAACGTGTCATGCTTCAGTTACGTAAGATGATGCAACTCTCTAGTAATCAACCATCAACACAGCCCAATTTCAACGGTACTGCATCTATACCGTACTTCCATTGTGTTTCCCACAATGTTCTCGCGGTAGCAAAGAACTCTAGCATAAGAGTTGTTTCCAGTAATAGTTTTATGTTGTCAAGACTCGCGCCTTTGTCTTCCCCTTCAAAATGTTCACTGTGTCCCACAAGAAGCCATTTGCACGGTGTGGTAGCAGAGTGGTCTATTGTATCTCCTTCAGCTGTGGACTAGGTAGTACAGACCAAAATATGTAATAATCTCAGGCTCCTTGAACATAACCGAAATGCAGGAAAGAACCACATCTCCAGTGAACTCATATGCCACTTGCGTGAATGTAGCGGTTGTGATCTCATTTTCTCTCAAACTATGTAAAGGGACTTATGGCGTTGTTTGCTTATGGAATCATGGAAGACAGCGACACGTGGCAATTGCGATAGCAAGCCATTCTGTGTGCCCAGTCCCCCTCTTCGGGGGGTCATTGTTGTGTCTGAGAATTTGTTGTCCGTTAATTCTCCCCTGTGTCGGGTCTCCTCCTTGTCATTATGTGCCAGCTAGTCTGCCCTTTTCACTCTTATCGGCTGTCGAAATACTCGCAAGGCGTTCAAGGCAGATATATACGAAACGATTTCGGACGCCCGCTTGATGTGAAACAAGGCTCAAACCACGACATGTCACTGAGCATGTCCGGAGCCTGCCGGACTGTGGATACCAAACCAAGCTCTCCATCTATGGCGAAGAAATCCAGTCTTGTCATTTCTACAGGAGGTAACTCTGAACTTGCTGTCCGCCAGCGGAGATGGTGCAAGACCGTTAGCACCACCAGTCCTCCTGTGCAGCTACTTCCTGTGCATGGCTAATCGAATATGTACAGATCAGTCTTTCGTGGCCTCCTAATGGAGACAACTACTTCCTCTTTTCCGCTTCCGGAATTGTAGGAAGCATGGTAGAGGGTTTAGGAGCACAGTGCGTGTGTACACCCGTGATGCCATCTAGTGAGGTTCTACAGAACTTACTTCCCACACGATCATTCCTAAGTGGCTCCAATTAGGGCGTACGCGATTTATGCAACCAGAGCAAGGAAGTACTCTTGTATTTGGCTTTCACTGAGTCGATATTGCATACTTTTGTGCAAAATTTGCTCTTGAACATTTCTAGATTGCTTTTACGATGTTGGTTCTAATATATGCGCAACTTTCCTTGTACAGTGCGTTCTGTGAATCGGCGCGCGCTACCGCTTGTGCACGTCTTAGGTAGGTCGTTCCGTATAATCCGGTTCCGGTCCGGTCCGAACGACCGTTCCGGTCGTTCATGTGTGTAGCCGGCCGGTCTCATTACATTTCATCAGTAGTCTATCATACGATGTCTGCGAGAGAGGTGCACCCGTCGGTTGTGCAACGTTTTTTGCTCGTGACGGTGTGAAACCGACCAAATGCACAGATTAACGGCACAGTCCTGGGATCAAACACTGTCTATAGGCCGCGTGTGTTTGCCTGGCATAAGGAATTTGTAGAAGGCCGTGCGAGCATGAAAAAGAAAGCCATGATCGTCGCCCACGAACGAGCATTACGGAGCAGAACATTTAAGTCATGTATAATCTTCTAGAGGCCGACCGACGTTTGAAGGATTCCGAATTTCATCTAAGCTCTAAAGTAGGAAGATATAGAAGCGCTGAATCAATAATCACAACGGACCTAGGCCTCCGTAAAGTGTCCTCCCGATGGTTCCAACGTCTTCCGGCTACAGAACAGAAGTCGGTATCTCTGACCGTGTGTGAGCGGCTATCAGTGCGGTTTGCAGAACGAAGGGACGCATTTTTAAAATGCATCGTTACCAGCGATGAAACTTGGGTATACGATACCACGCCCGAGTCGAAACAAGCAAGCGTGGAGTGGAGAGGGAAAGATGAAGCAACCCCTGTCAATGCCGAAACAGGACTCTCAGCTGTCATGGTGCTCACGCTC
This sequence comes from Ornithodoros turicata, assembly GCF_037126465.1. Classification (NCBI taxonomy): domain Eukaryota; kingdom Metazoa; phylum Arthropoda; class Arachnida; order Ixodida; family Argasidae; genus Ornithodoros; species Ornithodoros turicata. The sequence goes on from NC_088201.1 coordinate 200,415,557, forward strand.
ACAATGGCTGCACTGTAGTAACGGTCCCGCGCCAGACGGATTGGCATATATTTCGCGGTGGTTCGATCTCGTCTGTTAGTGAGTGAAGCGGTACGGGTAGTAACATTCTTAATTTATAAATGATATGCAGCATATTTTAGTTATTTAATATGCGAAAGAGTAAATTAAGAAATGGACACATTGGCACAAAGATAATACATAGCAGCTTTTAATATTCATTCAGTTGGAAATCTCAAAACCAAAAGGCAGAAAATAAAAGCAAGAAAATAATGTCTGATCCGCAGTGTCCACGAGAAGATGCCGTGGTGCAAATGTCGGGCTGATATGCAGAGCATGGCTTGTAGAAGCTGTGTAGAGCATGCAAATGTCAAGACGGACCTAGGGTAGGCTACGAGTAGTTTTTGACAGTTTCGCAGATTGGAGGGTCCGTAATTTTGTTTAGCGTATGCACATGTCGAGACGGACCGTGAAGGGGCTCATTATTTCATTCCCGCATCACCACCAGCAATGGCGTAGAGTGTCGCCCCCGGCGATGAATCTCCCCAGTCATCATCTCACAATAAAGTTGTAAGTTGTCGTTGTCGAGACTTACCAATCTTAGGTTAGGCTACGTTTGCGTATTTCACGGGTTGGATGGCCAGTCAGTTCGTGTAAAATGTGCACACGCTGAGAGTGACCAAGGTTGGGTTGGGTTGGGTCTGGTCTGGTCTGTTTTGTACGTATTTCGAACGTTGGAGGGTCAGACAGTTCGTGTAAAATGTGCACACGCCGAGACTAACCAAGGTTAGGTTAGGCTATTACGTATTCCACATGTTGGAAGGACTCAATCAGTTCGCGCAAAATGTGCACACGTCGAGACTGACCAAGGCTGGATTAGGTTTTTACGTGTTTCACACGTCAAAGGGTCAGTCAGTTCGTGTGGAATATGCACACGTCGAGACTGACCAAGGTTAGGTTAGGGGTTTACGTATTGCACGCTATGGGGGATCAGTGAGCCCGTGTAAAATGTGCACATGCCGAGACAGATCAAGGTTTGGTTAAGTCTTTATGTGTTTTACACGTTGGAAGGTCTGTCAAGTCGTGTAAAATATGTACACGTCGAGACTGACCCTGGTGAGGTTAGGTTTTCAAGCATGTCGGGACTGACCAAGCTTAGATTAGGTTAGGTTTTTACGAATTTCACAAGTTCGAAGGTCAGGCAGTTCGAGTAAAATATGCACACACCGAGACTGACACAGGTTCGGTTTTGTTTTACGTATTTCACACGTTGGAGGGTCACTCAGTTCAAGGAGAATATGCACATGTCAAGACTGACCAAGCTTAGGTTAGGTTAGCTTTTTACGTATTTCACACGTTTGAGGGCCAGTCCGTTCGTGTAGAATATGGAAACGTCGAGACTGACCAAGGTTAGCTTAGTTTAGGTTTTTACGTATTTCACACGTTGGAAGGTCGGATAGTTCGTGTAAAATATGCACACATGGAGACTGACCCAGGTTAGCTAAGGTTTGCCTTATGAAAAAAATATTGACGGTCTTTAAAAACTCTGTTGACAAATATGAATAACAATACAAAGAAACACGGCAGGTTGTCTATGGCAATCCTATTGACTTCCTATTCCAAATTGGCCACCGTGCATGTATTGAGAAGTGTCAATAGACATTATGCAATAAAGATTCCATACAAAGATGTTAAAAAGCGGTTTAGGCAGCTGCCATTCGCTACACCCTGCCATGGTTTAGTTTATGTGTATCTGATGCAAGACACGTAAGCAACAGGTATATAGCGACTCTTGGTTTGCTTTACGGCACGTTCCACGATGCAGCATGACCATGACCTGCAGTACATAGCTGCAGGTCAGTTGTAGAACATACCCTCTACGGTGAACGGGATGTCCACGGCAGCAGGACATTTATTCGTTGTTTTGATCATCGGACATCACATTTCCGTTTCTCTACGTTTGTTTTCCGGTATCGAACAAAGAAGCACAACAGCTGAAAAACGAAACAGAGACACATAGAAACAACCAAGAAGTCCAAAATGCTCATTGCGAAAGATTAAGAAAATTTTTTCTCAGGACCAATACTACAAACAGTACTGCTTCAAGACTTCGAAAGGTACTGGCATTACCTTCCTAACAGAAAACATGTATTATGTAATATTTTTCCCGCAAGCTTCTGCAAATTCGAGAGTCCTGCTCGCCTGTGACTCAAAAAGAAGGGTGAGCTGTCTATGTCTAGTTCGATTACACACAAAAACAACAGTCAAGCGAGGAATTGTTTGGAGTATTAACTCTCAATCAACGTAACGTCTGTGTTTCTTAGTCTGTGGCATTTACCGGTACGCGTCACAGGAAGACTGAATGACATTTGTCAGAAGCAGAGTGCGTTCCTGTGTAAGATTTGCCGCACCCAAAATGACGACTGCCTATGTCAGTATATGCCGCAAAAATGCGCGATTGTAGCACTGCTCAAGTTTGGCTTTCGACCGACGCATTCAATGTCTGAAACTAAAGGCAGTAAGAAACACAGAGCTCAGGTTGATTGAAAATTAATACTCCGAACAATTTCTCGCTTGAATGTTGTTTGTGTCCGTAATCGAATTGGACTTACACAGCTCACCCTTCTTTTCGAGTAAGAGGCGAGCAAGACTGAAATTAGCGTAGAATCACACCTCTCGGGTACAGAGGGAGCATCCCAATAAAGACTACTAGGGATGCTGATGACTTATCGATGGTGAGTAACTAGCTTGAACTACCCAAATCCCAGAGCAAGAGGGCTCGCACATTTCCTCCCTCACCTGTGCCACCATCATCCCTCCCCTGGTTGCACCGAGCCGCCACGACAGAGCAGGCTTCCCTCTATATCACCCTCCCACCTCGCGTTGCAAATAATAGCTATGGATGCGCCGAGCCGCCACTGTGGAGAAGACTGACAGCACCATGCCCCCTACATCACCTCCTTCGCGTGGCAAATAATAAAAAGGTATATATGGACAGGTAGCAAAACTTCCATAAGGCCCTGCGTCTTCAGATAACGCCATGCTAGAGACAGCCAGCGCCAATCATCCGTTGCGTGGACTATTATAATTAAATGACGCCAGCTATGACGTCAGCAGCAATACTAATAAGCAGTGCATAATTAGCCATAGCGCGTTTCACCTCATTTGCGCTGTATTCCCTTCCCCTTTTGCTGACCGAGACATACTAATCACCCAGGGCAGCAATACCAGACGAGAACAAAGAAAAATAAATCACATCAGGTTTAATGACACATATCAGTTCGAAATACATAGAGCTAGCACAGGTTTTGACGAAGGGCACGTGGTAACCTCAAATAAGCAGGAAGATTCGATTAAGGTCCATCCCTCACCTAGACCTAAACGTACACGTAGTGATTAGCCGTTTGTATTTCTTCAATGAGTTGTCATCATGAGTCCGTTGCAAAAGAAAACATGGCATCGTTGGTACACAGCTGATTCGCTAACTCACACTATCATGGCCAGTGGTGCCATGACGAAACCATTGTTTCGCGGGTCCAGCTACACGGAATGGATATCACTGATATGTTCACACGTGTTAATCTTAGCTCCAGTAAACCTCCAATATCCCTAGGATATCCCTACAAGGTTGTGAACGTCCTGAATATCTGGACATTCCAGCGATATCTGTGGGATATCCGAGAACAAGATTCGCGTTTTAGTTTTTCCCAGTAAATAATTTTAATTTTTTTAAATTTTAATTTTCCCTTATGTCCCAGGGACGTCTGTTCGATATCGCGCTTTAGATGTTTGAAAAGAAGCAGCCTGCATCCCCGAGGTATCCATGCAAGATCTAGTATATACCAATTTTGGGCACTGAACTCATTGGAACCATTGAACGTCAGTGGGATGTTGCCAGGACGCCGGCTGGAGATATACGGATAAATATGTAATGTTTCACATGTTATTTGGATGGCAACTTTTTTCTTGTGCTGAGAGCAAGCAAAAACTTTTGTGAACCTTAACTAGATATGGGGGAGCAAGTAAAACCGTCATGTATCTCTATCGTTCGCGTGCAGCTGGCCATGCAACGTATTATCTGTGCATGACACTAGTCGAGCGACAGAATTCGACCACTTTTACAGCTCCACTCGACAGGTAATCACGTTATAGACAATAGCCTGAATTAAAAACACAATACTTGATAGGAAGGAATGTCAGAAACGTCATTGGTTATACCTTGAATCTGCACATACAGGAATTAACTGCAAAGACGTACCCCCTCACCGTTACATATGTCTTACGGCGCAATACTCTTGTAATGCACGTGCCACAACAATTTTTATTTCAGTATATGCTCCAGCCATTCCGGCAACACACTATTGTGGATGCTCGGTATCCCTCCGCGTACGCGGTGGGGTGGAAGGGGCGCACAATGGGGGACCGCTCTTATATTTAGGGTGAGAGCACCTTTAAACACACTTACGTTCATTATATTTACCATATGTATATGTTTTTAGATACTTACTTACTTTCCGTTAATATCACCGTGGCGTCGTCACTTCTGATGCGTCAAGTGAAATAAGTGCACATTATATTGAATTTCAACAGTCAGAGCAACACTTCATAAACGTCCCACATTTGCCCCAATATCCCGAGGTGACATCGTATAGAGATACCTGGGACGTCCTAACAGTGCCCATATCCTGGTCTCCTGTATGTCGCATGGATATCTATGGGATATTAAAGCTGCTCCCAGGGATAACCCATTGTCCAAAATGGAATAACCTACAGACATCGTCTGGACATATGTTGTTTGTTGGGACATTGGCATGGAAGATTGCCTTCAACATAAAAAACTAGAGGTCCACCGCAAGAACACTGGAGGTCCTATTCCGACCCAAAAATCGAGAATGATATCAAGATATTTTTGGGACTTCCTCAGGATCCAAAATGGGGAAGAAACCCTGATCCCCTTGATATCGCACGTATGTAAACGAGACGTTTCTAGATATCCCTGAGACATTGGAACGTCAGATACAGTATATGCGCAGGATATGCTTTGGACATATATGGTTTACTGGGGCTATAGTTAAGTCGGCTATGAGATCTTCTCTCATTAAGTCCTGTGTGCACACTGCTCCCTCCAGCTATGAGATGCAACTTTCTAGAATGAGGAATGCGGGTTACCCTGAGCAAGTGTTGCTGTCAACTGCGGAGGTCCTCTTGAGGGAGTTCAGTAATCGTCAGTCACCCGCTAGAGCAGACCGGCTAAGTGGTAGGCCAGTAGCCATCCCGTATATCCACAGGGTATCTCACAATTTGAAAAAAAAAAAAAAAAAAGTGGCTACGAGATGTGGAGTGAATGTTGTATTTACTGCTCCGTTGAAATTGCAGTCTGTTTGCGCAATAATCAATGTATCAAAGAGGCCTTTAGAATGTAATGTGAAACATCGACAGCCATTCGTGGATTGCAACCTTCATATTGTCTACCGCATACCGCTTCAGTGCGGCAGATGCTATGCTGGTCAATCATGTAGATGCCTTAAAGGGATAGTCGCATCCGGAAGCGTGTTTCGGAACTGTTATGGTCATGTTCCCTGTCGTTCATAATGTACGCCGGCAAATTGTATCCGCATAAATCCGCTTAGTTGACTCAGAAACGATTTTTAAATCCCCGGCAATCCCCGCAAGGCGCCGACACTGGATGACGTCACCCGGATAAACCAACCATCAGGAGGCGCTCCTTCCCGCCGGAGTGCGGTGTGTGTCTGAGCGTGCGTCTGACCCTTTTTCTTGTTGTCTTGTCGCGTTTGCTTTAAAGTATTTTGAACCACAGCGTGTCCCTTAGGATATCACGCTGTTGACGTGCGATGTCACAGCCAAGAAACCGGTGCTACGTGCCCAGGTGCACAAAGACTTATAACGCGAATCCCGAGCTTACATTTCATCGACCTCGCAATGGCGAGACGAAACGAAAGTGGGAGGCAGCGATCGCCAGCCACTATACTGTGGTGTGGCCCAAGATTTGCGTGTTTCACGCGTCTGTTCCTGTCATTTCGCCGACAACGCCTATTTCGATGAAGATGTATTGCAAGTTCGGCTCGGGCTACGGCAGAAACTGAAGCGGCTGAAGATTGACGCCGTGCCTACCACATTCGATCAGGAACAAGGGCAGGAACCAGTAACGGAGGTAAGTGAAAATCCTGCGTGGTCACAGCTACGCTGCGATGAAAATTATCAGTTGTCACAGTAAACATCAATGCGAACACCTGGCCTCGCCGCCGATTGTAACGTCACAATCACATCATCTACTACTATTGTACACAAATTATTACAATGATTGCAGTATCCTGACGCAACAGTACGCGTACTATCGAGAAAAAAGATCGGTGTGTTGTTGCTGTGCTAATTGTCGCCTGTATTATGCAGGAGTAACGTAACACTCTCACATGACAGCGTTATTCTAATGTTATTCCAGCTAGTGAATGTTTCTACAGTTCATAGTGTAAGCCAGTGGCAGCATTCAGGGATGTGAAAACATCGCAATCTGTGTTTCGCTACGTCCGAGACACTTCACATTGCATCAGTATTCTACTGCAGCCTTGTTGCTAATTTCTGGCTCTATTTCAGGCGGCAGCAAGCACTCCAACGGAATCAACTGGATTTGGTATGTTTTGTCAAGCCACGAAAATATTGCGATTCTTTTTGCACGTCTCACAAAATAATGGATATGTACGAGCCCTGAAAATTGTCGAGTTCTGTGAAAGGAATCTTCTGTGATGTGGCTGCCAGCGTTTATAACGTAATGTCTACAGGAAAATAACTGTGCCAGTGAAACAGGGACCGCAAAGGGGAAGATTTATTTGCATAGTAATTTTTATGTTTGTTATTGTACCCGCTAGGCCCTCAACATACTCTCTTGAGTGTTAACACTGAAGGCCATATTTCAGATGCGGAGGTCATGGCTGAAGCAAGTGCTGGGGACCCACTTCACGGCGCATCTCACAAGGGGGTTGTTATCCCCTGATTCCAGGAAGAGGAAAACAATGGACACAGACCTGCATAGCGTATTAGTACACCAGATATGGATCCGCCAACATGAACCCTCCTAACATCCCTGTGGCAGAACCACAGCACAACATAATAAAATAACTTAGGTTTATTTGCCTCCCATACATAATGGGAGGCAAATAAACCTAAGCTATTTCGTTATTCCCACTCCGTCATACTCCACTGTACAATAAATCGATACAATTATAGGGTCATTCTTTATTCCCGTCACTACACCGCATTGACAATCTGCACAGAATTCAAAATATTCCCACCTCGGCACTAACTTAGTGCAGCACAGTCCGGATTTGATGCCAGAGCTAATACCGCCATGTGTAGTAGTTTTTGCTGTACAGAGTGGTAACCAGTCTGTTGACTGCAACTGGAGATACAGAGTGACAAGACAAAACATCCCCACACTGCAATGAAGAAAAGACGAAAATTTTGGTGCCATAGGCACACTTCGTGTAAGTGAGCCCTTGGTCATCCCCCTTGCCTCCCATCAGAGGTTTTCGAGGATACTATAGGTGTGTGCTGTACGGATAAACCTATCCGTACACCACACACCTATAGTATCCTACACAAGGTAAACTACTACAAGGGCTCACTTACACGAAGTGTGCCTATGGCAGCAAAATTTTCGTCTTGCCACTACAAGTCTCCAGTTCCAGCCATCAGTATGCACCATCTTGTCTCTCTTGTCAAGACACCCTTGTTTCGATGGTCCTAACGCTGATAGCCTTGATAGGACGTAGGCGGGAACTCCCTCCTGATTGCTCGGACAACGCATTTAGGAACCTGTCGTCTGTTCCTTGGACCAAGGTATCCCCAGACCCATCTTGTGAATGACGAGTATGCCGTGAACCTCAGGCAGCTGGAAAAGACAACTTTTTGTTTAGCATCATATCTTGTGGGCATTTGCATACCTGCCAAATCTCCCGCAGTGTTGGGAAGACAATGACCAGAACACAAGAACAGATGCTATCCCAACCTTGGAGTTCAAAGCCTGTGCATTCCTTCCTTAGTTCCAGGGTCTCCTGCATTTTGAATGTGGAAGGTTGGCAGGAGTGCAACATAGTACACCAGAAAAATGTCCACCTCTTTCAGGATGAGCCCGATTCCAACTGCTAACTCCCTCCCAAACGAGCTTCCCTCCAATTTTGGCAAATCCAATTTCTCCCAAAATATGTTACTCTTACATTCTTCAGTAACATGCTTCCCCCCTTCATTGGCATCTCAAATGCTTCTGTTTTCAGACTTGTAAGACTTTCCTTCAGAGTTCAAAATTCCCACTGCATATCTGTCAATCAATCAGGGTGTTGTGTTGCCAATCAGGTCATGGCTAACTGGCATAATTGAGAGCATGTCGAGACTAGCTGAGGCGGCTGTGTTGCTTCACTTTTCCTAATGGAATTGTTGGACCAGCATTCTCTGTTTGTCCCCCATCTTCTAGGCCAAAAAGCTGCTGAGAATAGTCGCCCCTTTTGTATACAGCCCTTGTCCACTTTAGGTGCGACAATTTGCATAACCAACAACACCCGACTAGCACCCGAGTTTACCCTTCCGAATCTTGATGGGGGGGGGGGGTCATTTAAACCGAAAAATTCATTACGGTCGTAATCATATAGCAAACAGGAGAGCACTACAGCAGGCTTACCTGTGGTCCTCGGGATTGAGTCGCCTAAAATGTTGATCATAGCGGCAGAATTCAGGCGCGTACACCACTGGAAGCTCTCTACGGAGGCAGATGTCCCTGAGTAATGGGTGTTGTGTTATGCAGTGCACGGCGGCACTGTTGCACATTTCTACCCACCTAGAATGGCAACACAGGCGCTTGTCGGGCTCCTGTGGGTCGCAGACTCCACACAGACACCTGCCGATTTCAACATTCTAAACTGTTTCACACATCCGACGGCAACCATGCAAAGAGATACGTCACTCAAAAATGTCATCCCGCGGGTTAGCCGCAGCCACATCTCGTGGATGGTCGGCGGGTTCCAGAGTCATTGGGTCCGTAGAGTATGGGTCATCATCCACAATTAACTCGTCGCCGCTACCGCTAACATATTCGTCAGAATCTCCCCCAGAGAGAAACATCACTCTCGTTTTCCGACTCCATGTTTGCTCCCTTCGCTTCGCAATCGCCAAACAGCCGCGGCTCGCATTTACCTAGGGCGCGCGCTGATTGGCCTTATCCGTGTGACGTTTGCTCCCACTTTTAGAGAGCGAGGGCGCAAGGATTCCGGTTTCCTTTTCATCGGATTGCGCGAAAAGTACGCCGCAGATCGAAATGGAATTTTCGGGCCCACTTCAGTGGTCGGAAGGAATTAGAATTCGCATTCGTTTCGAAATTGACCTCGGAGAATGCGACTGTCCCTTTAACAACAGGCTTATGGAACATGCCTCCTCACTTGGAAGAACCCCATCCGGTCACTCGAGCGTCCCCAGGCAAAAATCTAGAGTGGGACCAGCCCAAAGTGGTTTTTGAGACAGGTATCATGCTGGTCCCCACTCCCAGGTGGTCCCAGTAGGGAACCACTCTGGGATGGGGACTGCTTGGGATCTGGAACCAGTCAGGAAGTGGGGCCACTTGACGGATGGGATTTCAGTGGGACCCGTCTAGGCCCTGATCCCAACCAAGGCAAAAATCTGGAGTGGGACCACTTAGTTACTGGGACCAGTTGAAAATGGAACCAGCTTCACGATGGTCCCACTTGAAGTGGAACCAGTGCAATTGATCCAGTGGTCCCCTCTGCTAAGTGGTCCGGGATCCGGCCACTTAGCAGCTGGGACCACTGAATGCATGAACGAAAATAATGCGTAGAAATGCACATATTACTGAAGTAAATACAGTTTATTTTGCTAAAAGCATACACTGAGCAGAAAGAAATAATGAATACATCTCTACATGTACATACTACGTAGTATAAGTCTGATCACTCACTGTGTCTAGACAGAGCATATGCCTGACTGTGCCATGCACTCACGGACCACAGGGAGCTTTCGTTCGTTGGCCACCTCACATCTTGTATTTTCTCAGAGAAGATGACACATGACACTCCTGTTTTCCATGCAGGTCGCGACATACACCCCCTTCCCGCCGTACGTTCGGAATCTTCTTATGCTGTTTCTCTTCAAGTTCCTCCTAAGTTTCTTAAATGAAACATCTAATTAATAGTAATCAAAACATCACGGTCACTACTCATACCCGCAAACGTTCGCGACGTACAGTCCGATTGGCGTTTCACAGTGCGTTCTTGCCCCTACGCCGTTTACGTCTTCTTGGCGTCGAAACTCTTCCAGGAAACCGACAATGTGTTGCGCAGAAACCACTGTCATCGCATTGCCTTACAAAGCGCACTAAAATACACGCAAATACTGCACACGAGGGAGGTACACCATCCTTGCGACGGCAACGGAAGACAAAACCAACTTGCCGCGACGCGTCCAAGTTCCAACTGCCACCTGCCAATCTCGCCTCTCGCCCTCTCCTCTCTCTATCGGCTCTCGCCGAGCCGCCGTGGCGTCTTCACATTGCATAAGCCTCTGCAATTACATTTTCTTCTTTTTTCGTTGTCTTTCTTCTAGTTATTTAGTTTAATTTTTGTTGTTGTTGAGATGTATTTTTTTACATTTCTCTGGTACTTAATATGTTATGATATTCATGCACCTTCAGATGAGAATATATGCACGAATTGGAGTTACAGGGATATAGTACCCAGGCAAAAATCTGGAATGGGACCACTTCGAAGTGGATTATCGGACAGGAACCACTTGGAAAGTGGAACCATTCAATGGCTGGGACCAGCTAAAAGTGGAACCAGTTTCACGGTGGTACCACTTGCAGTGGAACCAATGGAAATTATCCAGTGGTCCCCTCTGCTAAGTGGTCTCGGATCCGACCACTAAGCAGATGGGACCACTAAATGCATGACCGAAAGTAATGCGTAGAAAAGCACATACTGTTGAAGTAAATATTGTTTATTCTGCTATGAGCATACACTAAGGATAAAGAAATAATCGATACATCTCTCACGTACTAAGTCGCACACGGGTAATCACTCACTGCGTTCAGACGAGGCATGTGCTTGTGTTGAATTTGCGATGCACTCACGGACAACAGGGAACATGGCATTTTGTTGACCACCTCACACCTGTATTTTCTCAGGGAAGATGACACCTCCGTCCATGTAGGTCGCGGCATGTACCATTTTCCTCTTCACCAAACGATCCTAATCTTTATACTCGTCTTAACCATGTTTCTCAGGTTCCTCTAGCTCCTGAAATAAAACACATAATCTGTAGTAATCGAAGCACTACGGTAAGCACTTATACCTCTTAACATCGGAAGAAGCATTCTGTGCAATGCGTTTGGCGTTTCATCGTCTGGTTCTTCTGCGGACGCTGTGTCTTCCTAGCGCCGAAACTTCTCCGAGATATCGCCAATATGTTTCACATGACTCATTGTCATCACGTTGTCTTAGAAAACGCACCAAAACCACGTAAATAGTGCACAGGAGATGCCCGATATCTGCAACGGCAACCGAAGAAAAAGAACGACCTCGCAACGACGCGTCAAGTTCCAACTGACGCCTGCGCTCTCTCTGCTCCCTCTCGCCTCTCGCGGCCCGCCGTTAGAATTTGAATTGAAAGCCTCCTGCCGCACTGGAGCGCCCTCATAATTATTGCATCTGCTTTGGGCCAGCCCGTGCAATTACCTCTTTGTTTTTAGTTCTTCTAATTATTTGGCGGAGTGTGTCATCTTTGGATTGTGTCTTTTGGCATTTTGCTGGTACATTCTGTGACATTTGCCTTTAAATGAGAATATGAGCACGAATTGAAGTTACAGCATATATTTTATCGAAGACGTAAACGGCTAAAAAATCCAGAAATATAGATCATACGTGTGCTAAAATACATCAAAATAATAACTAAAAAAGCACACAAAAAACACAGAAGGGTATATGGCAAGAGTGGACTCTTCTTCCCCTAACGGATCTCAAAGGGGGAAGCTGCCCAGCTTGCAATCTAAAGTGGTTCAATTGACCATTGTGGGAACAAAATGGTACCTGTGGGGCTCCCACTGTAAGTTCTGGAACCATTTGAGGCCAGAGTGGTACCATTGATTTCACTAATGTGGAACCAGCCACCCAACTTGCGAATCCAGCTGGGACCACCAAGATTCAACTGGAACCATTCCGGAACCATCCACATTCAAATGGAACCAGTCCAGATTCAAATGGAACCATTCTGGAACCAGTCCAGATTTTTGCCTGGGTATATTTCATCGCAGACGCGTGCACCTGGATAAACAGCAATAAAAAGAGGTCACGCATATGCTAAAAGAGATCAGAGTAATAGATCAAACAAAACCAGAAGGATATATGGCAAGTGTGGACAAGATGAAATCTCAGAGGGGGAAGCTGGGAAGCTGCCCAACTTGGAGTCTCAAGTGACCATTCTGGGAACAAAATGGTACCTGTGAGGCTCCAGTTGGAACTTCTGGAACCATCTGAGACCAGAGTGGTACCACTGATGTCAGCAAAGTCGAACCAGCCACCCCACTTGGGAATCCAGCTGGGACCATCCACATTCAGCTGGAACCATTCCGGGACCATCAAACATCCAACTGGAACCATTCTGGGACCAGTCCAGATTTTCGCCTGGGTCCATTGCCGTGATTGTAAGTGCATGCCGTTTTTTAATCAGACCGAGGTGCTGGCAGTTCATAAAGATCAGTTGGTGCGGGAGATAATGGAGGCATTTCCTATTGCCATGCGTAAAGACAGAAGTGTCAGCTCCCCTTCTGTCACGTTGGCTGATGTGGAAAGAGATTTTCTACACATGGATAGCACTCAACATTAAGATGTTGAGTGCTATCTCCCAGCCAGCAGCATAAACCTTGTCCTCTCTGTACATTTTTAGGCGATAGTCGGTGTCCTAGATGTTAGCGTTTAAGATGCTGTGTTCCTTGATTAAACTTCAGTTGAGAGTCTGCAGTCGTCCTGTCTGCTTCTACCCTGTCCTTGCCTTCTTGCTGCTATTCGTCATCAATAGAACAAAGTAAGAATAACTATACAGCTGTAGCTTTTGTATTTTGCATCACACACGCACACGAGCTAAATCATGCCAGGGTGTAGCGAATGGCAGCTGCCGAACCCGCTTTTTGCTATTTTGGTGTGAAGTCGCTACTGGCCGGTTTCACGTCAGTTCAGGCAGGGAGGTCCCATCGACCTCTTGGATTTTCATTATTTTTTTATATTTAGAAGCTCATCGTACATGATGACCAACAGCGGTAAAATGAATAATTTGTACAAAATATTTTTCACGCAAAAAAATCCAGAAAATCCGGCCCTGAATTCGAGTGTTTCAGTTTTGCCGTGTTTGCACGCGTACATCTCCCGAGTCTTAAAAGATACTGCAGTCAAATTTTTTTATGCTGTAGTATGCCTACAGGCCAGCAGTCCGAGTGCAAATTTTGGCGCGCACGAGCAACGCTCTGTGACATAAAAAATGGCGAACATGCTCTCTCGTGCGATTTTGTTCCAATTTCGACGCGTGATTTCTCTGACTGTAGATATTGTTCACTACCCTATTTGGTATCACTTCACTCAGCTTTTAATGCTCTTTCATCTGGTATATATATTGTGCGTGTACCTCCTACAGGTATCTGCTGAGACAGGCAAATGTCAAGGTATATTTCGAAAAATCAAGGATTTTGAGCGTCCGTTTCTCGAAAAGGCCCCTTTTTATTTCCTTTATATTTTGCCAGGACATGGCCCGATGTTAGACCTTCCATCTTACGTTAAAAAATTCTGCTTCAAAAGGCGTACACTGCCAATTGGCGCGTTAAAACGCGGCCCTAGTCTGCGTGCGTACGTGTCGGAGCCCGGCTGCCTGTACCGCGGGATGGCGGGCCTCGTGTCGATGCTCCCTTTGTTTGAGCAAGGTTGTCTGGCCTCAGCCTTACCTCAGCTATTCGTCGGCAAACTTTTGACGTCCTGCTGAAGAAATAATTCACTTCTGGGAGTTTGTGATTTCCAACAAAGCATCATAATGAAATCCTATACGTTGCCTTAAAGCCTTATTTCAAAGGCTAGTTCAAACTTAATGGTCAGCGAAGGTAAAACCTCACTCTTGCAAGCTCCGTACACGGTGATCCAATACTGCACAAATAAATACCGAGTTAGGAATTGCTTTTTTTCAGGGTTCCCGCAAGTTCCTGCGAAGCTTGCTTTACTTCATTTTACGATATTTTTAAGTTATGCAGAGGGCTTTTAGCACGAAATGCGTGTGCTATGCTGAACTTGGAGCAGTACATTTCTTCTCAGGGCTAGGGAAGTGGGCGGGTCCTCGCATTTGTCATAGTTACATTAGATACGTTCAGAGCAGAGCCATACGGGAGACGCACCTAATGCACTTCGATTTCGCTCAAAACTGGACAGTAGCCATGCCTAGCGAACTAGAAGCGTGCCACTGCGGAAAACAGATTTCCATATTCACATGTGTGGTAACAGCTGGCACGGAAACGCACAGTTTTGGTGTGGTGAGCGAAGACTTCTGTCACGATTCAGCACAGTCACTGTTAGCTTCCATAGCTATTGAAGAATGTCTTGACGAGAATGTTCCTCTTGCAGCTAATGATTTACGTGTCACATGGAGCGGCGAGCCATTTTAAAAATCGGCATAGGCTCTATCAGCTCTCCAAATCTACTTTTGCGAGCGCGAGATGGCTGTTCAGGAACAGGCCACGACAAATGAGTGTGACAGGATCGGTGCACAGGATCGGTGTGACAGGAATCAAGCACCATGCCATGACACCTAACTTGCGTTCAATCGAGCAAAACGTCATCTTAGAGTCACAAGATGTGATAACGTGCTTGCCAAACACCTAACGCGCGTCCATTTACTCCATGTACGGGCTGAGGACACAATATGAAACCGTCTTAAATAGGCTTCTTTTGAAATAGGCTTCTTTTACAATGCAAAAGAAAAAAACAATGGGTAAACCTATACCGCATCAAAGTTGCATACATGGTTCGCATGCGTGGCAAAGCAAGACAGCGGAAAGTCTAGGCCGAGAGACATTTATAGCTAGTACTGTGGACAGTGAGTGCAGAAGACTGACATTTTCATAGAAAATTAGTGAAATCATTTGTCGCTGTCATTGCAAAAATACTGCCTTTTCGCAGTCTTGTAATTATATCGACATAGACTACCACTTTTGATTACACAAAGTTGTCCCTTTCTTGTATGACATCGACAGGAGGCCCGCCATCCCACGGCACCGGCAGCCGTGCTCCGACAAGTGCGCACGCAGACTAGGGCCACGTTTTAACGGGCTAATCGCCAGTGTATATCTTTTGAAGCAGGATGTTTTTACGTAAGATGAAAAGTCTAAGATCGGGCCATGTCCTGGCAAAATATAAATGAAATAAAAAGGGGCCTTTTCGAGAAACGGACGGTCAAAATCCTTGTTTTTTCGAAATATACCTTAACATTTGCCTGTTTCAGCAGATACCTGTAGGGGGTACACGCACGATATATATACCAGATGAAAGAGCATTAAAAGCTGAATGAAATTATACCGAATAGGGCAATGAGGAATATCTACAGTCAGAGAAATCACGCGTCGAAATTGCAACGAAAACGCACGAGAGAGCATGTTCGCCATTTTTTATATCATGGAGCGTTGCTCCTGCGCGCCAAAATTTGCGCTTGGACTGCCGGCCTGTAGGCCTACTAAAGTATTAAAAAATTTCACTGCAGTATCTTTTAAGACTCGGGAGATATACGCGTGCAAACAGGGCAAAACTGAAACAATCGAATTCAGGGCCGGATTTTCTGGATTTTTTTGCGCGAAAACTATTCAGTAGAAATTATTCATTTTACCGCTGTTGGTCATCATGTACTATGAGCTTCTAAATATAAAAAAATAATGAAAATCCAAGAGGTCGATGGGACCTCCCTGCCTGAACTGACATGAAACCGGCCTACTGCATAATGTTTATAGACACTTCTTAATACGCACACGGTGGCCAATATGGAATTGGGTGTCAATAGAAGTTGTATGGCCCATGTATCTACAATAGCACATACATACAAAATCAGTATGAAGGACATCAACATTCTATTCACAGAAGTCAATAAACTGATGAATGCAATAGGAATATGTCTATACAATACATGGACTTCAAATGAAGAGTCAATACAGAGTCAATGTTCATTTTTGTAACGGATTTCACACTTTGGAAGGTAAGGCAGTTTATTTAGAATATGCACATGTCGAAACAGACAAAGCTTAGGTTGGGTGAGGTTTTTAACGTACTTCACACGTTGGAGGGTCAGTCTCTTCGGGTAGAATATGGGCACGTCGAAACTGACCAAGGTTAGCTTAGGTTAGGTTTTTACGTATTTCACACGTTGGAAGTTCAGACACTTCGTATAAAATATGCACACAGTGAGACTCACCCACGTTGGCTAAGGTCTTTAGGTGTATCACACGTTGGAGGGTCAGTCAGTTGATGCAGAATATGCACATGTCGAGACTGACCAAGTTGAGGTTAGGTTAGGGTTTTACATATTTCACAAGTTGGAAGGTCATGCAGTTCGTGTCAAATATTCACACACCGAGACTGACCTAGGTTAGGTGAGGTTTTAAGAGGACATATCATATAGGTCTCAACTCAAAAATGAACTTTTTTCTGCGATAGATGGCGCCACACGCGCGGCCTTCTTACTCGTCCGACTTTGTAAGAAGTCCATCGCGTCTCTGATTGGAGGACACGACAAGCCCACGTGACAGGCGGAGACCTATGAGCTGGGTTGTGTTTCCTTTATTTTTCGATTTCCCCCTTTCCCCGATTTGCTTTTGCGCGGTGGATTTGGTTGTCTCGCGTTTGCTGTTTGGTGTGTACGTTTTACTGGCATTTCTCGAACATGCCGTGTGACTGTCGCGTACCGCCGTTACCACCTCGCTTTCTCGTGGATGAAGATTGCTCTGATCGGTAGCAGCGGGTTAAAGCTTTTCACCCGATACGCAGAGACTGTCCGTGGAGGTGTCTATTCGTGATATGGTGATCGTAGTTTTCAGTTTTCGTGGTGTCACAGGATCACGTGTCCCTGAGAGTATAGGGGGAGTCCAGTTGAGCTGAATAGCGATTTTTGTCAGAGGCAACGGTATCCAGAAAGGACGCGGGGTTGTCGACGGTCATATGACAGTGCAACATCCCGTTGCAAAACATCCCTGCTTTTCTTGCCAGTGACATTTACGCTGTTGAACCATGACGTTCGTTGCTGTCGATTGGTGTCGTGAAAGCGCTCCCTCAATCGGCTCGCATTATTTCATCGGCTCGCATTATAGAACTCAAGGCCGGTGCGCTCGCACAGGACTGCTAGCAAATTTCGATAGGGTTTCGCACTCCCCTTTAGAACATTGCGCGGGCCTTGTCGGGCCGGGCTTTACGTTTTTCGCACGTGCCCGTGCCAGGTTCGGACGCGACAACACATACCATGGTGCGGCATGTACGTCAACAGACTTCATGAGACTCGACAGCTGAATTTTTGTGTCCATTTTCATGCCTATTTCGTGTAACGGGTCTCGGTTCTTCTTCTTCATAGGGGTTAGAAGATGTCAGCAATATGGTACGGCTTGCTACTCCAAATTCCACACACATGCACTCACACACGTTGGGGCCCACAGGCGTGGTGGGCGCGTTTGGACAGCAGAAGGAGCGTCCTTCAACAAAGCCAGAGAGGAGCAACCGCGTACACACGACACCGCTCTCTCCGTGAAGCAGAGTGAGATGCTGATCAAGAGGAAAGCCGAAGTGCGGAGTTTTCAGGCGTAGTGCAGGGTTCTGCACTACCCGCTCTATCCTGCGGTGCGGATCCCGGTTTGGAATTTCCCGCGGGCAGAGGGTCGGTTGCGGGTGATATTATTGACACCCGCGCGGGTTGCGAGACTGTTGTGGGCAGTGTTTTTGGCACAAGCACTGCTGGCGGGTCGGCCACGAACAAGCAACGGCTACAGCAACAACAACGAAGAGAAAAGATCATACCAAATAATAAGTAAACAAAGGCGCCGCAACCCCTGCTGCTCGGGTCCGGTTGGGTGCGGATTTCATTTTCTGGTAGAGCGCGGGTGGCGGGTCTTGTCAGAGGAGGTAGGGGTCGAGTATGGATTTCACCCTCAAATAATGGGTTGCACGTCATACGGTCCAAATGCCCATTTTGTCCAAGTACCAAGTATCCATCTGGCTTACGCGGACATTTGGGAAAACAAAATGCGTGATAGCGCTTTTCTATAGAAACCGCTGTCTTGTCCCCCGCCCCGAGCGAGTTTCTTCAGTTATCAAACAAACCAAACAGTGCACGTATGCACAGGTCATGCGCATTTTGGCACTGTAGTCGCCTCTTGAGAAGGGGTAGAGCACTGCATGGGCCGGATTTTCAGGCCCGTGCCCTGCCCATACACCAATATTTCCATACTGAGGCCCTATCCAAACCCACCTCTGCTCTAAGTGTTCCCCAGGCTCGCAGCGGGCCCGATGGCCAGTCCCATTTGTCCATTCCAATTTTCTTTCTGTGTTCTCGGGAAGGATAGCTCCATAACATACCCGAAAATCGTGCCAAAATTTTGGCGGCGATTTTGAGTAAATGGCCGCCGGATTTGGCCAATTTCGTGATACAGTGTACGTGCAGACGGCAGGTGTCAATTTGTTACTTCCTTCACTGTATTGTTGTTACTTTTTTATGGGGTTTAATGCTAGCCGGGCCTTCCTCAACCACGATAAAAATTTCATAATTCCAAGATAAGGCAACCTGTCTTCCAGTGTGTTCAGGATGACGTGTTGAACTGTTTGTCTGAATATTCGATATTTCGGACGCGACTGTTTATCATAGTGTAGTTTGCATCAATTGCGGACTATCCGATTCAAAAATATAAGAAAGTGTTTATGTCCGCGGCAATCGAACTACGATTTCATTTTCACCGTCAGAGATTGCAGGCGAGTTTCCATCCTTTCCGCGGTGCATATACAGTTCATAAAAGGAAGCTTTTGACCACTCGATAAATAATTTGTTGTTTTTTGTGTTTAAACATATGATCGTCCCACTACAGCGAAGGATTCTTAGGAATACATGCAGAATGCTCATCACAAATAAATCCGGGTTTGGGTAGCGTGCCGCAAAATCTTGTGAGAAACGTCCCCACCCTCACGGTCATCGCAATATATTTGGTTTGGCTGCTCCATAAGGCCCTAAACCAATGTGCAAAACACCACAAACGCATTTTATTTTATTTATATTTTTGCATGCGGTGGGTTTGTTGTGTGGGTCCCGTCACAGAACGTCCGCGTCGGCACGACCGGGCTGCCAAATGCTTGGTCGTCGCGTCGACCTCAGCGAGCAGACGACCAGACAGCCATGGAGAGGAGGACTGCGCAACGGCGCCAACTGCGTCTCGCGCACAGCACAGACGCATGCATGGTTCTCCCTTGCAGCTTCTTCGGAGATTTACTTGTTTAGCGTTCAGCTGACTTTGCAGTTCGCAGCATCACGCATTGTGATCCCAGAGAAACGTAAACGATGAAAGGCGCGTTGATTGGCAGTAGCCAGCTGAAGTTTATGACGCGCGACAGGTTGTTCGTGGACGCTGACGTGGAAATCGTCACTTTTAGCTATCCCGGAGCTACAGCGGCCCGTCTGAGAGAAAAAAATCCATTGACTGTACCTAGCAGTAGACTGGATCGTCATGTATATCGGTGGCAACGATATCCAGGATGGGAAGAGTGCCACAGCTGTTTTGCGGGAAGTATCAGTAAGTACAGATTGGAACGATTTCACAGATTCCTGCAAGCAGAAAATCCTAGACAGCCATATCGCGAAAGATTAAGAAGAAATCAGTAGCATGTGTTCATTATTGGTAAATTGGAGATATTTTATTGAAGAACACAGCATGTATACATCGTCACGTTTTCTGCATTACTTATGCGTATCAGCTCATGCTTGTAGCCTCAGAATGTTCATTCGTGGATACAGTATCCAACACAGCACATTTCACCATTGGCGATGTGGCATAAACACATAATGATATACCATACAGTCCGTTGCATGTAGGCGCACTTGGACATGAAGGTCTCGCACATACGGCATCAACATATAGCATCCTGGCGGACAGAGCCAGATTCATAATATGGGAATAGTAAAAACTTGGAACGTGTTACTCAGCAAGGAGTTTCCTTTTTGAGCAGTGAAGTAGCAACTGATAGTTGCTTTTGCCATGCTTGTCAATTTGCAGCTAAGGCCTCAGAGTGTGTTTATGGGAAAAAAATGTCCAACAGGGCACCATTCATCATTGGCCACATAATGCTGAACCAGGTATAACACTGGCAAGGGCAGGTGCTTCATAATCAAGGAGAGAGTGGGAAATTTTCAAATGACAGATAAAGACAGTAACACTTAGGAAGTTTGACCTTTGGGCGTCTGGCCATAATATCTGCAGTAGTACTGGAAAGCTGAATCTGAAAAGGCAATTTTCATATGTTGAAATGACACCCAAGTAAAGGCAAGATGGCAAGAGGACGTAACGCAGAGCGACATGTTGGGATGTTGCTCGTGCTCAACAATGCGGGGAACTGGCGACAGTTGGGAGACAGCTCTGCACAATTATGATAGTTACCGACCTTGTCAAAATATCAAAATGGATTCATACTCAGGATGTCGACATCTGAACAGGCTGGTGGAGCTTCAAAAGTGCTAGGAACACCATTCATGTTTCTTTCCACAATTTTCATACACTCAAGCCAAGGCAGAATACCATTATGGCCTCACACATATAGCATCAACGTGTGGACGTGTTTCAACAATGCCTGGGAAGAACGACGGTTTGAGGACAGCTTTGCAATATTTTCGTACACTCAAGCCAATGTAGAATACCATGATGACCTCACACATATAGCATCAACGTGTGGACGTGTTTCAACAATGCCTGGGAAGAACGACGGTTTGGGGACAGCTTTGCAATATTTTCATACACTCAAGCCAAGGCAGAATACCACGATGACCTCACACATATAGCATCAACGTGTGGACGTGTTTCAACAATGCCTGGGAAGAACGACGGTTTGGGGACAGCTTTGCAATATTTTCATACACTCAAGCCAAGGCAGAATACCACGATGGCATCACACATATAGCATCAACGTGTGGACGTGTTTCAACCATGCCTGGGAAGAACGACGGTTTGGGGACAGCTTTGCAATATTTTCATACACTCAAGCCAAGGCAGAATACCATGATGGCCTCACACATATAGCATCAACGTGTGGACGTGTTTCAACAATGCCTGGGAAGAACGACGGTTTGGGGACAGCTTTGCAATATTTTCATACACTCAAGCCAAGGTAGAATACCATGATGGCCTCACACATATAGCATCAACGTGTGGACGTGTGTCAACCATGCCTGGGAAGAACGACGGTTTGGGGACAGCTTTGCTATATTTTCATAAAATCAGGCCAAGGTAGAATACCATGATGGCCTCACACATATAGCATCAACATGTGGACGTGTTTCAACAATGCCGGGGAAGACGGTTCTACGGTTGGGAGATTGTGCACCATTCTCATACTTAGATCCTCACGTGCTGATGGCTGGATTCAGATTTCACACTCTTACGCCATGTTTAAAATATGACAAGCATCCCACGACTAGTCTGTGGATTTATACATAGAAATATATTAATATAAATATTTAGGAAAATTGTAAAATATGCACAGATATGTACAGTAAAAATGGAAAAAGGTAACTTAAATGAAACACAAACGTGAAGATATGCAGCCTGAGCAAAAGTTGAAGATATGTATATGGATAAACATTCAGTAAATTATGAATCAAAATGGATGAATATGCATTAAAACACTTGGCAAAAGTGGAGCCGCACAAACTAAATGACACGTAAATCCACAGCCTAGCCATAATTACAGAACAGCGGCAGGTTAGTTATCTTTACCTGTCTTCCGTCTCTTTCTGGATGAATCGCCCTGATTGGAAGTTGTTTTGGCGGCATCACAGAGCGAGGCAACCTGATGGTCACTCTTCTTGTTATCTCTGAGCTGCAGCCCACGGGACTGACGAGGGTCAACCAATTCCGGTAGAAGGCTATGCGTGTAGAACAGTTGAAGGTGGCCAATCATTTTGCTCCAGAAGCCATCATTTCTCTCGATCTTCTGGACAAAACTTTCCTCACCAGAATACAAAAAGACAAAACTGACGTCGAGTGATGTGGAGCTGTCCCTGCACCTGATAGTGGTAGTCATGGTTTTCCTTCAACGAAATATTACCAGAGTTATCAATAGTGCAAAAGGTGATTTTTTTTGCCCGCACTCCCTCCACAGGGGTAAGGGACCGAGCCAAATAAGGGCACTTCACTTCCACGACAGTGTCGTCACCGACAAGCCCATCAGGTGTTGCAGCAAGGTATGCAAACTCCCGATCAACAACAAAGCCGCATTGTGAAACAGTCACCCCTAACTCATCCTGCAGCTTAGCAATTGCAATGGGCTCAGTGTCGCGACCATATCGGAGAGCCTCAGTATCAAAATGACCATAGAGCAAGGAACGAACAGTACTTGCACTGCTCGTTGCATCTCGCATCTTGCATACCTTGCCAAAATTAGAAGCGGTCAGTCGCTTTCGCCTCTCCTGCATCCACAAAGTTCTCCCATCTTGACCTCGAGTATCAGCCTCGAGCTGCTCTGCATCTGGTTGGGAGAGCACAAGGGAATCCTTGTACGCCGCAGCAGCTTCAACATAGTCATCGTGGTTCATGTCTGGGGCATCCACTATGGAACCATAGTGGTTGTCGCTGGAAGCACGCTTGCAAGGCGCACCTTCAAGTGAACGCTTACAGCGAGCAGCCCCAGAACTCCGATGCCTTATGCAAGCAGCACCAACAGCTGCTTTACGCTTCAGCATAATTTTTGCATAATCTGATCTTGTTTGCTGAACTCAGCCTGCTCTTTGCGATAGTGAATGGCCCTAGCAACTCCAACTCTTAGTCGAACAGCATTATCCAGAAGTAGCTTCTTCAGCGATGGGGGAATGGGGGTTGTTCTCTTTGCCAAAGCAACATCTCGAAGACGACTTACATAGTTACGAAGGTGGTTGCGACATTCTATCTTCTGAACTACCTGATGCTGGTACGGTGCAGCTTCAAGAATTGACTTGTATGTGCTCGAATCACCGTCAGCGATCAACTGCAAGTACTTTACCCCGTGCAACTCAATGCTGCGCCTGAAGCCTTCAACGACGATATCCTTCTCCATACTGGTAGAGCTGCTGTCCCAGTTCTTGAAGCACAGATGCTTTTTTGGGCTCGACCCTGCCTTGCAACTTGCGCACAGTGTACAAAATTTGTTCCGGACGCCTAGAGACAGTACTTTCTTTGTGTGGTACCCAACAATTACAGCCTGCAAAAACGAAAAAATGTCAGGATTGTATTCCACAAAACTCTACCCGCAATGACAATGTTTCCAGGAATTATGCATCTGTATGCGTATCGTACAAACTCATGCCACAGGATGTATACCACTCTAGTAAGTGTGTTTACCAAAAGACAGCAGTGCCACTAATAGCACCAGAGGGATCAGCTTTTTCCTCAAAATAAATGCTCATAGTGTACTTTCCGCAAATGGTCGGCACAGACTTCCTGTATATCCCGTCTGCCAAGCGGTGTGCAAGATAAATCCTGCTTTTTCGGGCACCTTTATTTAGTGTAGATAACAATATTTACTTACCAAGCCAGAAAGAGCGTCGTACTTGTTCTTGTATGAACGTTTGCACCAAGCACCATCGGCAACGACCGTAATTATAGGAAAACCGTCAGCATCGACGTCCCAGCCTCCCTAGCTAACCAAGCTTCCTCAATGCCTGCTTTTCTTATTTCTTCTCAAGCTGTTTTGTCGATTCCTTTAGCAACAATATCCTGATACTTACTAGACATTTAGCCTACTAAACCAGACATTTAGCCATGCCGGGTATGTCCAGAGCACCTAGGAGCTCGAGAAGGTCTGAGAAACCAGAACCTATAGACACGATACCGTTCACTGCTGAGGAATTGACGTCCATGCGTTGTTGAACAAGTTGATCAACTGGTGCCTCCGTTGTGATTACATCTTTCCTCAGACACATCCTGCACTTCAAACTGAAAGAGCTACACAGACTTCGCCGATGTTCTGATACAATTTCTATGTCAGCCAGGCCGCAACCAAACGGACTATGTACCGACAAACTTTGCAAAGACGAGAAGAAGTGATCAATCTCCACTATACGCCGACCATTCACACTGCTTGTGCGCTGACTCTGTGTCTGGTGAACATTGCCAGTATCGAAAGATGGAGATCGACTGGGTGTAACAGCGGCAGTGGTTGGAACGGGACTTGCTTTTGTAACCGGCAAGCTCCTCACAACGTGAACTGCAGGGGACTACATTATCTACCTCAGTTGAATCAGCAAATGATGAATTTGAAGGACGAATTTCGCTTGTGCTCGAAGCGAAACAAGCATTCCCACCGACATCACTTACAGTTTGAGGAACAACACTACCACCAAAGGTTGGGCCTACAAGGGTACCTGCGCGATGTGGAGTCGTCGAACTGCAACGATCACTCGGAACAGCGCGGCTGGAGCATCCTGCATTACCAAAATCTCTCAAATCCGCAGGTTCCGTCACATGCCTGCCTCTACCACGTAAATTCGCAAAGTCCTTCTTCTTACGTTTCCGTTGTCCGTAGACGTGACTTCGAGCCATAATGGGTAAATACTATGAAGACGCAGAAAACACACAAGGACAGAGAGCAAATGAACAGGACAAGAAAGTGGAAAAAAAACGCGTAACTTAGCCACGAATTGGTCACTTCAGGACGAACCGAAACCACGGACGCCGATCAGCTGCTGCGCAATACGCGGAGGTTTACAAGCGGAGTACGTTCGGGCGCCGCGAGCGGACGGCGCCATCTTCCGGAATCAGTGGTAAACGCGCCTTGGATGCATGCCTGTACTCACTTTTAATTCTTTTTCGGAAAAACAGATTGCTAAAAACACACACAAAACGGGTCATTTGAATCCTGAAACATGTCCCCGGTTAACCTCAGAAGCGGATTGTTTTATTTGCTTTCATTTATTTATTTGCATTTTTTTGAAGCTGTAGCGACAAAATTCGTTTCTTTTTCGTTTAAAAAAAATTACAACGCTAGAGCGATATTTCAGTTCCCAGAGTTAAGAGATCTTGACGTCACCTTTCCGATGAAAGTTTCCGCATTCCGATCGTCTCATAATTCGGCGACTAAACCTATGTGAAGTTGACATAGAAAACAGAGGGGTTCCCACCTTCAGGGGTCCGTAAAAAATTACAACGCTAGAGCGATATTTCAGTTCCCAGAGTTAAGAGATCTTGACGTCACCTTTCCAATGAAAGTTTCCGCATTCCGATCTGTCTCGTAGTTCAGCCACAAAACCTATGCAAAGTTCACATAGAAAACAGGGGATGGTATGTCCTCTTAAGTACTTCACATGGTTCATGTAGAATAAGCACATGTCTCAGACCGACCAAACCTAGGTTAGGTTAGGTTCTTATGTATTTCATACGTTGGAGGGTGAGTCAGTTGATGTAGAATGTGAACACGCCAGAGTGACCAAGGTTAGCTTAGGTTAGCTTTTTATGTATTTCACAAGTTGGAAGGTCAGACCGTTCATGTAAAATATGCACACAGCAAGGCTGACCAAGGTTTGTTAAGGTTTTTAAGTATTTCACGCGTTGGAGGGTCAGTCAGTTCATGTAGAATATGCACACGTCGAGACTGACCAAGGTTAGCTTAGGTTAGGGTTTTACGTATGTCACACGTTGGAGGGTCAGTCCGTTCATGTAGAATATGCACATGTCGAGACTAACCAAGCTTAGGTTAGGTTAAGTTTTTATGTGTTTCACACGTTCGAAGGTCAGACAGCTCGTGAAAAATATGCACACGCCGAGACTGACCCTCTTTAGGTAAGGTTTTTAAGTGTTTCACACGTTGGAGCTTCAGCCAGTTCATGTAGAATAAGCACATGTCTCAGACCGACCAAGTTTAGGTTAGGTTAGATTTTTCCGTACCTCTCACGTTAGAGGGTCACTCAGTTGGTGTAGAATATGCACAGGTCGAGACTGACCAAGCTCAGAATAAGTGAGGCCTTTAAGTATTTCACACATTGGAAGGTCAGTCACTTCATGCAGGATGTCGAGACTGATCAAGCTTAGGTTAGGTTTTTACGTATTTCACACGTTGGAGGGTCAATCAGGTCATGTAGGGTATGCACATGTCGAGACTGACCAAGGTTAGGTTAGGTTTTTACGTGTTTTACCCGTTGCAAGGTCAGACAGTTAGTATTTCACGTATTTTACGTGAAACGTAAACACGTATTACACGTTTTCATGCATTTCACACGTTAGAAGGTTAGACGGGTCGTGTAAAATATGCACACACCGAGACTGACACAGGTAAAGTAAGGTTTTAAGTATTTCACACGTTGGAGGGTTAGTCAGTTCGTTTGGAATATGTACATGTCGACACTGACATAGGTTAGGTCTTTACATATATCACTCGTTGTAAGGTGACACAGTTCGTGTAAAACAGGCGCACACTGAGACTGACCCAGGTTAGGTAAGGCATTAAGAGACCATACCAGTCGGGGGGCAACTCCGATTCACGATTTTCTCGATTCTAGATTGCGCCACGCTCGGCGTCCTTATCACGGCGTTCGCCTCCGACTCCGAAATAATCCTCATTGTACGCGGTTGAGGTCGCGAGTTTAATGCGGCACGCTCCCCGACGGAAAGTATCGGACTTTGGTACAAAAGCGGGTCCGCAGTTCGATTCGAGACATTCACGTCTCTTTTCTTGTCTCCTACTGCATATGAGTACTTTGTCATTTTGATTTTGTTGTTATATATTTATGCTATAATTACTGTTATCGCAAGTCACTGGCGTCCGTACTGACTGATTATGCAATTGAGTTGGTCTTTCTATTGTTGTACTAGTGCATACTTACTGTATGCCGACGTAAAAGTGCGATCGGATAGCACGGGTGGTAATATGGGAAATACACACACAGATGAAATTATAAAGGAATGTTGCCAACACTGAGTCTGAGCACTAGTCGATTGCCAATTAAGAAATCAGGAAATGGCCACGGAAAGGTTACGTCTGATGCTATCAAAGCTCGCCCTAGATGCTGGTATCTCGGAGGCTCTCAACTGGAAGCACCAGCGGCTGTAAATTAGGCTGCACACAGCGCTTATAATGCCTTTCTCGGAAATCGAGTGCTCGAAACAGTATTCTTTTTCTTTTTTTTTTCTGCACTCGCTTACAAGCAATTTACCTTGATAATACATCATGCAAAAATGACATTTTGGTATGTACGAGGGTTCGGCAAGATAAACTTCGGGGTGTGTAACGAAGATAAAACAAATAAGAACAGTGTCGGAAAGCTAAAGTAGACGTTAGAGGACGTATTATGCCCCCAAATTTTATGTCCATAATGCCGCCTAGTCTGTTACTCTGCGGATAAATCGTGAAAATTAAAAAAACGCCGCTGCCTAATCGGCTATACCTGTGTTCCAGCTACTTTCCTCAGATAGCGACACGGTCGAAAGCGGCGTCGCAGAGAACTAATCTGCATTCAGTTCCACATGTTCGATGTCGTCTGCAACACCGCGCTCGACTGCTTCGCCATCTGACGGAAAGGAGTTGAAACACATGCGTTTTTTTAATTTTCACGATTTATCCGCAGAGTAACAGACTAGGCGGCATTATGGACATAAAATTTGGGGGCATAATACGTCCTCTAACGTCTACTTTAGCTTTCCGACACTGTTCTTATTTGTTTTATCTTCGTTACACACCCCGAAGTTTATCTTACCGAACCCTCGTACATACCAAAATGTCATTTTTGCATGATGTATTATCAAGGTAAATTGCTTGTAAGCAAAGCTTGCAACCTAAACTTCGGGGTGTGTAACGAAGATAAAACAAATAAGAACAGTGTCGGAAAGCTAAAGTAGACGTTAGAGGACGTATTATGCCCCCAAATTTTATGTCCATAATGCCGCCTAGTCTGTTACTCTGCGGATAAATCGTGAAAATTAAAAAAACGCATGTGTTTCAACTCCTTTCCGTCAGATGGCGAAGCAGTCGAGCGCGGTGTTGCAGACGACATCGAACATGTGGAACTGAATGCAGATTAGTTCTCTGCGACGCCGCTTTCGACCGTGTCGCTATCTGAGGAAAGTAGCTGGAACACAGGTATAGCCGATTAGGCAGCGGCGTTTTTTTAATTTTCACGATTTATCCGCAGAGTAACAGACTAGGCGGCATTATGGACATAAAATTTGGGGGCATAATACGTCCTGTAACGTCTACTTTAGCTTTCCGACACTGTTCTTATTTGTTTTATCTTCGTTACAAACCCCGAAGTTTATCTTGGCGAATCCTGTATATTTCTGGCAAGTAAGTATTATCACATATCTGAATTCATTTTCAAGGTGTTGGTACAAAATAGTTCTCAAAATTTCCCTCGCAAAATAGACTGCTTATTATTACCGGGAAACCTGAATAACATATTTGAGAGACTTCTTTCACCCCTGTTTTCCCGTCTTTTTCTTTAATATTACACCAGCCTAGAAAAATGATGTCAGTCGACAATTTCCACCGACAGGGGACTTCGTTTCGTCTCGGTGTGGTGTGCTACTTTGCAAAACCGTACAAAGCAGGTGAAGGGCGATAAAGGCTTCGGGTCGACACACAAGAGACCAGAGCCCAGAAACCAACCAAGGAAGGTACCAAAAGGTCGAGCGGCGAGGCCACACAGCGGGAGTCGCGATTCCTAGCAGAGACTGTTCTCTCTCTTTCTTTCTTTTCCTGGACACAAAGAAAAACGAATCGACAAAAAAAAGGACACAGAGTAAAAAATAATAACAATGGTCACCTGACAAGATAAGGGGTTCTTGATTGAGTGTAGGAAAAAGTGCACTTGGACGTCCTTGTCATGTGTCACAAGAAAGTATGTTTTTTTTTCTTTTTTAAACTTCTGAAACGTAAATTTTTTCTACAGATGTCCTTGTGTTGGATGCTGGGGTCTCAGTTAATTCTATCAAAACTTGAAAATGTGGAATTCGGTCGTGGGAAAAGCTGAACTTTTCGCTATCCCGTAACGCTTGCTAAACGCTCGAGCTCCCCCGTTGACTGCCAATACGCGTGACGGAATGAGCGCGCAAATTTTGAAAAATAGCTGTAATGATTGCTATGTGCCGATGAAGACTGTGCCTCATGTGAGCAAAATTCATGCGTATTTTAGGCGAATCACTATTCTTGTAGGTGAACACAGACACAGATGGAATTACAAAACGGGGGTTTCCTGAGGGCTAGTTGGCAACTGAAGGAATGATCCCGGAGAAGTCATTTCATATAATCAAAGCTCGCCCGAGAGGCCGGATTTTTGTCTTTGGAAAAAATGTCCCCCGGAAGAACCGTCCCGAAGAAAAATGGCCCAAAATAAATCGTCTCTGCAAGAAGAGTATCGCGAAAGGTAGTTTGCGTCAAACAGCGCTATAGCGTAGCGTAGCTGGCGTGCCCAGCTGTGGGTAGGGCTGGAAAAAAATATTTTAAAATAAAACATTAATATATCTACGACAAAAAAGTTACGTAAGCTAGCAATAACTGTGTAACAGGAACTTTTATTTGGTAATGAGGGGAGGCAGTCAGGGACATTTTATCCGGGGACACAGTCGGGAAAATTTTGTCTGGGGCCATTTCGACAGGTCCCATTTTGTCCGGGGACGTTTTGTGTGGGGACATTTTGTCTGGATCCCCTGCAAAACCTGTGTCTGACCAACAGTACAGAAATACTAGCATCTAGCGAACGATATCGTTAGCGAACTAATGCAGCGAATTATATGTTTGCATTTTATGTTGCTCGTTGAATGAAATGTAAATTTAATTACTGATTAACACATGAAAAAAATTAAAAAGAACCCTATGTCTTCCAATTTCAACAAGTCCGCAAAGCGAATGATAACGCTCGGTCGGCTGCGATGTGGTTCTTCGGCTATCTAGATTTCAGTTCATAGTTGCATCATATTTCGAGGGCTTTTACAACCACAATTATCCGCACTTTACCCACCACACACTTTCTTTTCATAGTAAACATGACGCAGATTCTTGTTTTTTTATTTATTTCCTCTGGCTAGTCTATTTCTGCGCACCAAATGCTATGCATTCCAGTTATTTGATTTGTAATACAAGCAATATCACAACTATTTCATATTATGCACCATCCAATTCAGTGGTCACTCACTGAGGTGTCCACCCTGTGTCTCTTTGGCCATTTTCAGCTTTCTGATTTTCAGCCTTCTGACAGTTCGGCGTTATGATTTTTCGGTATTTTAGCTTTCGGCCTTCTAATAAGATGATGATGATGATGATCAGGATTTTGATGGCGCATCGACAACTATGGCCATAATGCGCCAAGCCTTGTGATAGTTGGGCGTTATGATGTTTAGGTCTTTTGTTAGGCTCAATATTTACACTTAATCAGTATAAATAAATGCACTACATTTAGCAACAGCTAGTCAAAAAAAAATGAAAAAAAGAGAAGAAGGAAGCTTCTAAAACACTTTGAACTGCGTCTTTATGTATAAATGAAGAAGATAAAAGGAAAGGAGCCTGGACGCGCAAGTAGGTCTCGGAGCACAGATTCCGTCTCATAATCCGCTGATGATTACTCGGAAACTTCAGTACCATATTTTTACACACTCCTTGGTTTTACACACTCCCACAGGGTACTTCACATTACTCCAGACCTTTCGTTCAGCCACAGCTAACCATCAATATCCCACAGAAAGCCCAAATTGGTCTCACACGTCATAGATGTCACGTGGATCCTTGTAACGTCCGCTGTATATTCACAATGAGACGTCACAAATATCCCCTAGTGAATATTCAGAGGATATACTACGAATATCACAACTGTGACATTTCTTTACATTACAGTAAAAATTTCTTGTGTAAATAGCAGCATTCTCAGACTGCGTGACAATTTCATTCTTTTTCCATCAAAATGTTATGAACTAACTTTAACTAAATAACCTCTCACTTCACACATGTCCAACAGAACAAATAAAAAGCTCTCACAGAAGAAGCTGCCAGTCGGCACCGACTGTTGATTTAACGTAGAATGTATGTTGTGTAATGTTGAACAATGTTGTATGTAGATAGTACTAATGAATGCTGTTTCAACTGTACCTGGTCAATGGTGGATTGTGAACATAGAGAACAACGTTGATTTTCCAAGAGAAACTTTCGTTACACAGCAAATATTTGCGTGGATTCCCCATTTTACTTTCAACATATTGTCAAACTTTATCACGAAGGTCGTTGCGGCTTTACTGAACATCCTGTGCACCCAATTTGTTCATGTGCCGTTCGCATGTAGAGTAAGGCCTCTTGGATGTGGTATTTATCTCACGCATTCCTCATAATAATATTTATTTTATACCCTCATACTAATACATCTGCTAATCATATTTGTAACGACTCATCACGTATCGCACCACAGTCAATAAAAAGAGAGAGAGAAAATGTATTTCCACTTTTCCACGGGAATGATAATGATCGGGCATGTAGCCATCTATGCTCTGAAAGAAACTGCGATAAGTCATTGTCTTGCATTTGTTCCCACTTCTTGTTCTTGTTCTACGCCTATTTAGGGCACTGTTTGAGCTGGTATCCCAATAGATTGAATGAATTATGTTGCTGGTTATCTTGCCGGGATGACGATTCCGAAGAGGCGTAGCAATCACGGGATTATTATTATTATTATTATTATTATTATTATCATCTTATTATGCGTCTGATAAGCAGAGGTGGGCAAAACTCCTCACGGTCTTTGCCCTCACCTCGATTTTCCTGGACGGAGCTTTGTCCTCACCTCACCTCACCTCAACTACTTTTCGGAGAAGTTCCCTCACCTCACCTCACCTAAAAAAAAATTCGGAGAATTTTCCTCGCTTGCCCTCACCTCAAATAATTTTTCAGAAAATTTTCCTCGCCTCACCTCACCTCAACACATTATCAGAAAAATTTCCTCACCTCACCTCACCTCAAAACATTTTCAGAGAATTTCCCTCACCTCACCTCACCTCAGCCTTGCATATTTTTTTTTCCCTCACCACACCTCACCTCAAATTCCGTGAGGTGAGGGAGTTCAAGGCGCCCTCACCTCACTTGCAGTTAGGAGGGTGCCCCTCCCTGCTCAAGGTCGACGCTTCTCACTTTTTTAAATGACGAAAGTACGCAGCGTAAAGCAAGTATCGAGACTAAAGCATCAGGTCCCGACTCTCTGCTTCAGCGGTAGATTGTGAGTGTAGGTGTTTGTGGCGCAAGCGCAACAGAGGCCAGAAAGCGCCACGACTGCGGTGAGTACCTGATGAATGGCGATGATAGCTAAAATTATTTACGGATCATGTCCTACGCATTATATCATGGCCGCTCGCCATCAGCTAGTGGGATGGCAGGTGCATTGCTAATTGTCTCGTTCACCGCCTTCGCATGGCATCCGATAGGTTGAGCGCTACAGTGGTGGTCGAATCGAAGCGCAGCTTTGTGAATCATAATCGTATGAGTGTCACGTCATCAGTGCACCCAATGTCGTGCCCATATTGCCCCCTACTTTTTGTGGGATGTGCAGCCAGAGTCTAGACCCATCGTCAGGACTCAGGACCAGCCAATAAGCAGCGATTATTGATAGTGAAGTGCAACGACTCGCGTCGTTCGGTTTACAACAGTCACTGAAAAAACAAATAAAGTAAAGAAGACAGCCCTAACAACTACCTTTTGCCAACTTGCCTCATATCACCTAAAAATTTTCCGACAAATTTTCCCTTTTCTTCTCTCGACACACGAAAAAATGTCCTCACCTCACATGAAAAAGAAATCCTCACCTCAGAAAATTTTAACAAAATTTCCCTCACTTCACCTCACCTCAAAAATTTTTCAGAAAATGTATCTCATCCCACCTCACCTCAGCCTTTCTGGAGAAAAAAAATTCCTCACCTCACCTCACCTCAAAACGTTTTTTCAGAAAATTTTCCTCACTTCACCTCACCTCGAAATTATTTCAGAAAAGTTTCCTCACCTCACCTCGCCTCAGTCTTTCCCAAGAAAAATTTCCCTTAGCTCACCTCAGCGTCTTCTAGGATGATTTTTCCTCACCTCAACCATTGCTCCAAAAGATGCTCCTCACCTCACCTCA
Organism: Ornithodoros turicata; assembly: GCF_037126465.1. Lineage (NCBI taxonomy): Eukaryota > Metazoa > Arthropoda > Arachnida > Ixodida > Argasidae > Ornithodoros > Ornithodoros turicata. Next base: position 200,448,932 of record NC_088201.1, read on the forward strand.
CCTCATATTTCGTGAGGTGAGGGTGAGGGAGCCCTCACCCTCACAATCCGTCGCGAGGGTGCCCACCTCTGCTGATAAGTGTCACCCTGTATTGTTAATAACCAGCCTATTGATGTTGTAATATCATATTTTGTACTATTTCAAACATCGTTTCCTTTACCTTGAACGTAACATCGGTGTACTCGGTTTATATTCAATAAACAAGAAATTGTTGATACAGTGTTCTCTATTGCAGTGTACTGTTTCCGTAGAATAAGTAAAAATTGCAACAAAGCTACAAACTACAATAATAATAATAATACGTCCTGAATATAACCTCTATATGTCCAAATATCCCTGAGAGACATTCGTGGAACCTTCCCAGGATCAGCAAATGCGGAAGAAATACGGGCCCTCTGTCTCTCCCAGAGACGTCAACGGGCTATACAGCCTAGTCCCTGGGATATCCCAAAATCCCAAGTAGGATACAGTCCCAGTAAACCAAATTAGTCCAAATGATATCCTGGGGAACAACTGAATTTGACATTTGGATATCCCATGGATGTTCGTGATTGTCCCGTTTACGCCCTTGGGATTTTCAGGGGAACAGACTTTCTTCCTCATTTTGTAATCCGGGGGACGTCCCATGAATGTCTGAATACTCAGCCTGTTGAATATCTGGACGTGAATGGTACGTTAACCGTTTCGTATCAGATTAGCTTGTAAACTCAGTCGTTATGCATTATTATTCTGTTTTTGCTATCTGTCCACGTTTCAGTAACAGTTTTGAAAAAATAGTCTACATCTTTCATTTGGTGCGACTGCTGTATACAACACTTATCGGCAACACCACGTGACCTGCGTATCCCATTGAGGGGAGGGGGAGACAGCCTGGACACGTACACACATATGTAATCATCGATTAAATGTACTACCTCTTTTGGTGTAGCAGATGGAGCATATACTGAAATGACAGTTGTTGGAGTGCGTTCATTAAAGGGACTATGAAATGATTTTTTTCTCGTTTTCATCAGAAAGAAAACCCTTTTCCGAGTCTAGAACTAAAATTTTACCTTCATCACGGGAGGAGTATTCTCGGGAGCGAATTTAAACGGAGCGGCGAAGGAAGGACAGCTGGCGCCGCGCCGTGGCGAGCTGCCGAGCGGAGACACAGCGGGTAACTTGACGGGACCACGGCCGGCTCAGCAACATATCATCGTGACGTGTGGCCGAGCCGAAGGATCCCGCCAGGAGCATGCGCCGTAGGATCTCGCGTATGCGTTCATTGGGAGTGGAAATCTCCATGACGGCAGCTTCCGCGCAATGGTCGCAGTTTATCGCAGTCGTATCCTGTGGTTTTCGTCGACATACCGAGACGATGTTGGATAGTTGGTTGCCCTAATTTACGTCAATACTCGCCTGGTATCCAGTGTCTCATGCTTCCCAGTGACGAGACGGACAGCTTTTGATTCCACGAAGCAATTGGACCGCCGGAGTGGAAAGACGATGTGGTGCCATCGACTGCTCGCGTTTTTAGCGGACATTTGCATGATCGAATTTACGAAGGGTACGCTGAATCTCTTTAACGTACTGGATAACGAGCTCAGTGTCGTCTGAATCAAGGTGTAGCAACCTGCCCACACCGTGGAAAGGACATCCACCTAAACGGCGCAAAGGTGTGAGTATTTTTCGTTATTGGGGCTAACAAAGGTCTCAGTCCGTGTGGTTCAAATGCTATCATAGATTTCAGTATTGCGTGAATGGGTTAATTCTCATCTGCGTGACTCTGAACCTTGCTGCCGCTTACGGCACAGACAGAGTAAAAGAAAGGAAAGAAAGAAGTTACCGAATCTAGTCCCTAAACTCAGGTGGTGCACTGTTGATAAAAGTACACTTCGTTTAGCATGATCTTAGAAACCATACTTCAACAGAATATTTATGTGATATGTTGAACATACGTATCCGTTCTTTTCTCTTCACTCAGCTGCTTTCATGTTTACAGGTGACTTCCTCAGCGGAGCCGGAAACCCCTTAGGTGAGACAGCATAATCATTGTAACCCACTATTCAGAGCAGACAAATGCCTGTGCACCCTCTTTCCAGATTCCTCTTTAATGCAGTGTCTTGCCTAGTATTCGGGCTCTGTATATTGTTCACAAGTTTCTTTTTACCTTTTTTGTCATTTGATTTACAGTTTGCCTTATCATGTGCACAAATATGATATTGAGGGGGACATTTTCTTGTTTACACTCCTTATCTTATAATCATTGCTCAGCTAGATTACATCATTTGCATTCACCCGAACTGGCCCATGTGTATGGCAGCTGAAGTCTTTCACCAGGGTAACATGCCAGGACAACTCCAGCAAGTGCTCTGCAGGTCACCTCTAAATTAAAGGAACCTACCTTTGATGCACTACGTCCTCATGAGATTTTGTTCCTGCTACAACTCTGCGCTTTGTTTCACATTACCAAAAAATAACCCTACCAACCATTATCATACCGGTGTACTGCTGTGTTCAACCAGTTCAACTTGCTCTGGGCATCCCGCAAGGCCGTGCAGCTACTTCAGCCCTTATTTGCTGGTAACACTGGTGCCAATACAGTTGTTAGATGAGGTGTGACAGTGTAAAATAGACCATATCCTGTGTCGTATTAAAAATAAAAAATTATGCATGTATAGCATATAACGTGTATATGTAGATGTTAGGTCGTAGTTATTGTACTATTTGAGCTAAATGTCGACATTTCAGCTGTTTGAGCCTGATGCCCTCGTCCTTGACGCACATACAAGTGTGCCCACACCCTCGGAGGAGCCCGCATAGCGAGGACTCTGTCTCAGTGGCAAATGGAACAGTTCTTTCACAAAGAAAGCAGATTTCTGCCAGAAGACCAACAAGCAATTTACTTGAAATAGTACCAATTACTTGTCGTTTTTCTAATTGCAAAATATTGGGCATGCTACGTCAGTACTGGTGTTTTTTTGCTTCTTTCCAGTTACCTCAACTGGTGACTTCAAGCTTACGTAACAATAATACAAGAGGGCATGAAGCAGACGAACTGGTGTCGTGAGATTGTGTCCCCCAGTCTTAGGGATGTATTACACAGTATTGGAAACCTGGTTGAGCAATAAATTTGTTAAACGACAAACACTTATCAGATGTGCAGTGACGATGTGCAGAATACTCTTACACAATACGCTACAGCTGAGTTTTGTAGGCATGGTGGTTGGCAATGCTAAATGTTCAGATTTACGACGTGCTCAACGTTGAATACAGAATACGTGACGTGCTCGTAAATAAATTCTTGCATGAAACATAATCTTAGCCAAACAAGAAGTCCTTGTTGTCCGAAGCAAAGATGAAGAAGGAATGAAACACAGCCATCTGGTAGAACAATAAATGCACAGTAAATCAAAATCGCCTGAAGACGCGAAGCTGCTTTGAATAATAACAGTAATGATGACGAAGAACACGAGTTGAAACAATGTAAAACAAAACATTAGACCACCCAGTCTTTTACGATAATTTGTGCAAACAAATCGAGCAACAAAGGGGGCATCTTCGAAATATCACAGTCACACTTGACAACGCACTTCCTTTGTTGTCAGATTGCCAACACGTAAACATAACTGCAACTGACGTAAACATAACTGCAACGCCAAGCAACCACCAGACACTTTTCGTTGGTGACGGCAATACAACCAATACACGTTGCGATGAATCGCTAGAGGCCCACGTAACTCGTCAGCAAAACTCTCAAAGCCACGGAGGTACTTGAGTTCCTTGTTGTGAACGGTCGCAGAGCAGAGGACGAATACATTCGATGAAAAAGTACAGCTCACATGTCATACTTGCCAGTTCAACTGTAGCAAACGATTCACACGCAAAAAGCTGTTCATTATAGCGTGGTATCCGAACGCCTCCAACCAAGAAAACGTAATGCTCCAACTTCAAACCTCAGACGCGACCAGAGACCTTGTGACCTTGTTTGCGCGACTGGACGGCGCCAGCCACAGCGCGCTCGCAGCATTACTTGACATTGCGCAACACCGGTGACGTAACGGGGAACAGAAGTGCGGTCCGTACAGTTACACCATCGACGGGAGAATGTGCGCGGGAGAGGAGAAACGCGGAAGAGACATTTCCAGGGCGCGCTCCTCACAGAGTGGAGCGATTTCGTCCGGAAAAATTTATGGCATATTAATTTCTCGGCGGGGAGAACAGTTTCCAGCGAAAAAAGTATGGGGGTTCGGGAAATTTCATAGTCCCTTTAAGTGTACAGCGTGGTGGACTCCGCTTGTAATGGTTAAAACATATTTGGAATTAATTCGTTCGTCTGCCAACAACGCCTGAGTATAACCGCTCATACTTATGGCGTCCCTTCCTCACAAATATTGTGTTTTTAATTCAAACTATCTTCCATAATGTGATTACTCTGCAAACAAGGTTGTAAAACCAAAAAGTTACTCTGCTTACTTACGTCATTCCAGTAAGTATCGCGTGTCCCGATGTGTGCGCAAAATATCACCCGCTGGGACCATTCTTTTTACATCCCGCAGATGTCCCTGGAACGTCCAATATGTCAAACGATTTTCAACGTCACAATGTGGACGTCCAGATAACGTCTGGTGGACCTCTTCGACATATGTGACGTGTGTGACATTTTTGGGACGTCCCCGGGATATTTCTGGTTTACTGAGGTGTGGACGTTGCTGAGACATACATGCTTTACAGGGTTGCTAGGTTCCCCCTATGACACGTAGTGACTAAACATGACATTACGTGTCTTTCATGCCTAGTCCCCAAAACCTTTTCAAGTAATAATTGATGTCAAATAATAAACATTTTTGACAAATAAATCCGTCAAATGAATAAATGCCCACAGAACCATTAACCGCCCACCAACATCCAGCGAACGTCGGGTTGCGGATGTTGGGTACGTCTCACGAACGAACACATTTGCTCCCGGTTACGTTTTAACTACGCCCGTACTACCGTGCTAATCAAGAGAAAATTATGCGAAATGGACGTCGTAGGACCGCCGATGCGGACCTTCGAGGGACCTGTGGAGGATCTCTATTCCGGCCCTATAGGTATCGCGCGGCTATGGAAATATCGTAATTTTAATCAGGAGATACACAGAAGGACGCAAGCGTGCACCCAAAATACTTTATTTCTCTGTGGACTTTATTTACATGTGCATTGGTACATGCCTGCCGGCACATAAGCAGTACAAATAATGAAAGCACGTGACAAGGTACCATATCCAGATCATTCCAGTTCATACAGATCGTGATCACCATATCACCACTTTATGAAGACAAGAAAAAAAAAACATCCATGTTACTCGCCGTATGATTAGTTGGCATCTTGCATGAAACCGACGCAACTGTATCCTCACGCTCCTTCACGTCTTATGAATGGCTACCGGTGTCTTTATATTGTTCCTTTCTGTGTCTTCCGGCCTCTGGACCTCACTGGGCAAGTTCTTCCACCGAGGCACACTGATAAAAACAACAGACATAATCAGGCATCGTCGGTCTCTGCCTATGGCACATACGCATACCAGCGTTTGGTCGTACTTCTCGTTTACCTAACATTCTTACTTGTAACGCATAAGACAGTAAATAATTCCAAGACTGCTGATAGAGAAAACACCCCATACTCTCTGGAAGACGCTGAGGCGCACGCAGCCATGTATGACCGATGCTAAGCGGTATAGCCCTTTATTCCTGAAAGATCATCAAGAACACAGTGAGTGAACCACAAAATAAAAGTAGCACGCAGTGCTAATATGCCTATGTTACAAGCTCAGCTAGGATCTATTGCATTTTTTTTCTGACTAGTCAGTGGGCTAAAGCGACTTGAAGAACAAATGAGTCTTAAACGGGAGCGTTAGGAAACAAAGGCACCACGGCCGTTTACCTGCATTTGGGTCATAGATAGTGGCCCCCGATGGAGAATCCGTTACCTACAAGGCATATGCACCTAAGTCTTCACAAAATTCAAGTTGTACTGGTGCTGTTCGCGTTGAAAATTACCGTATTACTCCGAGCCATTGCAGACGCCGCCATGTTTCTCCAGCGTCTCCAGCGGCGTTTGAAATCATCCGCACAACGGGCTATGGCATCACATGACTGACTCTTCTCCGCGTTGCGGAAGAAACAAGCCTGCTGCGCAGATTTCTTCTTTGGCGGCGACGCAGTCAGACGACAGACTGGGAGAGAAGAACGAGCTGGAGTGTGAAGAGCGAAAAGGGGTGCTCAAACAGCTCTTTGTGGACACACTGCGGATAGTGTGCGCACGGTGTCCACAGGTTAATATACGTGGACGACTGCTGATGTATACTCCTTGTAGCATCCCATCTAACGCGTCCTGGGGGCGTTCAATCGATGTTCACTTTATGCTGCGGATGCTCGGACCCTTGTCGGCTGTCCAGGGGCGGTTACTGGTTCTGTGGGTGACACCTTTGGATGACGCTCACTGGGTGGTGCTCCTATATCACATATCGTATCTCCAGTGTGATATTTTTCTGTTGTAGGTCACTCACAGAAATTGCAGTTGTTCCCTCGTACTTTCGATGACCATGAACCATATCATTAACTGTAGCGGAGTTGTACGGGCCATGAAACAATGAATAAATGGGTGTACAGCTTTCATTGTACATAAACAGCGACAATGAAAAGATGCAGGTGACAAGTGCAAAACCCGTGTCTGGCCAACTGTAGAAAAATATTAGCGTCCACAAGGACGATATCACAAGCAAACTAGTGCAGCCAATTATATCGGTTTTATGTTAACCATTGAATTGAATTTCAAATCAGGAGGGTGAATAGTAACACTTGGTCGGCATTGAAGTGCTTAATCGGCTATCTGCGACTACGCCACTGTATTTTTGGCAGCGCAGGTGCTTGCTGGACCATTTTTTTATTATGGAAGGCGACGGTAGAATTTCTAGGATTTTTTCAGCATTACGAACATTACAGCGCATTCCTGTAGAAAGTTACTGTAACGAATTACTGTAAAGCACGGCTTGCACAAACCGAAAATACGAGATATTCTCCTCAGCCTTATGAGATAGCTCAAACAGCTGACTGAGTCCGCACAAACTCGAACAGGCAAAATCGGGCAAACTGACGTTTGAAATGAAGCTAATCAACTCGTCTCACTCTTCGATACGCACACCTTGCCAGAGAGAGAGAGAGATGAAAGAAAAGGGTTGTAGATGTCGGTGTGCTTTCTCTTTCCATTACAGAGGCTTCGACCCTGCAGGCTCAGAGTATACTCTGAGCCTTTACGAGCAGCTAAGCAACCTTTTGTACTGGCCTCCAAGGCCACGCCCTAAGTCAGTGGGTCATGAAAGTAATGAGAAGAGAGAGAGAGAAAGGGGATGTAGGAACCAACATGTCATTCACACCCCACGCCACCCATACGAGCCAGCATTGCTGCACACCTTTTTTGATTGCGCACCAATGACAGAAAAGATATAAAGTAATCGAGGTCGATTACTTTGGTGAGGATAGGGCCCCTGGAACACAATACTAAAACAAAAAGTACATTGTAACCAAGGAGTGCAACAGCCTTTTTCGCGGGTAAGAAAGCCTGCTCCCCTCGGCTGCCAGAGTCCAACATCATCATCCTCGCCAATACTGAGGCAGGCGACTTTTTTTCGTGCAGGTGCATTTCGTGCTGCCCCACCCGTGATTCGACTGGTCAGTTGATGGAAGATTATAGTCGGAGGTGAATTAGAAGTTCTATGCAAGAGGAGACAGGGTGCTCTTTGGGCCATCTCACATTGGTGGTGAAGGAAAGACGCATCTCTGAAAATGCGCAATGAATGAAATAAAGAAAAAAAAACGATGTTCCTTCGAGAATTTTTTTTGCGGACGATCTACCAAACGGATTATTGCTCTGAAAACGGCAACGCTATGAGGTGATCGAAAGGAACACATGTTGTCATTGGGACAACTTCGTAGCTTTTATAATTAAAAACTTAATTATGGAAACGTAATTAAGACGTTGTCTTAGGAATTCGCTAAGGCCCTCTTAAGGAGTGCTCTTCAGCATACGTTATATTGCAATTGATTTCACTTCAGACAAAGTGCTATTATATTTTTAAGATATGTTCAGAGTTTGCTTGGACAACCTGTACACATAAAACATAACAGAAATGTGAAACATCATAAAGACAATGAACATCACAGCTTTAGGTAGGTAGGCAACTGGTGGCAAGAAAACAATGTCTGAGATGGAAAGAAGCAGCTGAGGAAGGTCATTCTCATACAGTAAACAGTAAACTTTACTAAGATTGTTGGTGCTGGAAGAGATGTAGTGTGAGGGGTGTATACAAGCGAGAAAAACAAGAAAACCTGTGAAAAAGGCGTCAACAAAAAAGCGATGAGTTCAAAGCAGGGATTAAATCGAGAGCAGATTTAAGGAGAGTGATACTTGAGAGATAAAGCAATTAGATAAAACAATGCGTAAAGCACAAACAAAGCGTAACATGAAGAACTACCACACTAAGGAAGCGTCCTCGCGTCGTCTGCGTTCACCGCAGTAGGTGGAGAATTGGGGAACCGAACAGTGTCGTACCATCGTGGCACGAGATATCTTCAGTGAATGTACCCAAGAATTAGGGAAAAGAAACATCAACTTTGCACACCAGCTTGCATGTTATCCACGCTACAAAAGTGACGATGTCGCCCCCATAGGTCGATTTCACAGCGAATACTAGAGGCAATCTGGAATGAGTAAAGCGGATATAACAACATTTAGAAACATTAAGGAGAAAAAGTCAAGTAGAGCACCAAAAGTTGATGACTAATTTCTAATCACGGCAATTTCTGTAGTGACGACAGCTTCTGCTTCTTTCAATGCGTGAGTGCAAATGCTTTGGTTGTGTCATTACCTGCAGTACTGACGTCAGTAATTTGCGACCTGTCAATTTTGATGCATCGTCATTTTCCGATCACCGTGCTCTACAATTATGCTGTAATTGTTTGCTGTGATCAATCCAAATGTTCAATTACTTTTTTATTCATCTCCCCGTACCTGCGCAATTATTTCATGTGGGCTTCTGTTTGCTGCTCATATTAACATCATATTGTTAAATTTTAAGCACTCTTCTTCATATGGCATCACGGTCGTGAAGGTAAATAAATAAATAAATCAGTGTGACGGTCGCACAACACCATTACCATACACATTATACCCACAAATCATTTTATGGTGCCATTAACTTCGTTTGCTGGGCACCTCATCGCCATGCGATTAATGCAGTTCATTTGTTTTCTCTCTCTCTCCTTGTATCATTCAATGACCCTTATTGGTCGACAGTTGCCGCGCGCTATCTATTCTCCTAGATAACTTTTCGGCGGAAAGACACATGAATTACTCAGAAGTGATGAGTGGGATGAGTTCATATCACATTAATACTTACAGAATGGGTGGCTTCGCCAGAAACGGTCATCTGGCAGAGGTGCACCTCACTTGCCGGCAAATGCAACATTTCTACAGGTGAGTGTTTCGTACATGCAGTGGTTCCCAAAGGAAGATTAATTCCAGCTAGTTGACCAATGTATCTATTTGTAATGTAATGGTAAAAAATAACAGAAAAAGGAAGCCCATACATATTTGATGTTCAAAGACTGCTATAAAGGGAGGTAGGTTACCCATCCTTCTTTCAGCGCTGACATGCTCTTGTGAACACACTGTGGAGTGAAACTTTCATAAGGAGGCTCCAGCCACAGTAGTGGCATATACTAAGTAGTATAGTAGTTGTAGAAGTAGTAGTAGTAGTAGTTGTTGTAGTCGTAGCAAATAGTAATAGCAGTAGTAGTATATTTTTATATATTATCAGGTTGGTACAAAAAATTTCAGTTTTGATACATGAAACTGTGACGATTAGTTGCAAGTGAACTGTAATGTGATTATGTTCATGTTATGACATTTCAAATCTCATAATTCACTCAACTCATTTTAGCTTGCATATTTTAATAAATGTTATATTTGTGCTTGTTTTAAGCAGCTCTCAAAGTAACGATCCAAAATAATTAGGCACTTGAGGCTTTGTGTATGTCCCCTTTTTCTGTGTCCCAACCTAAGAACATGAATTTCAATCGTGTTCAGTAGAAAATTATTGCGATTTTATGGTACGAGATGAAACTAGGCCGCAAGTGGCAGAAACTGCTTGAAATATCAACCAAGCATTTGCCTAAGAAACCGCCCTGATGATTAATAGGCAATGACACATTTGCTGAACCAGTGGGCGACTGTTGTATAAAATAAGGGCGACAAACACTGTACCGATGAATTAAAACTGCACATTAGTAGTAGTCACTGACCACTGGGTGCCAGCAACAAATCAAGAGGTATGGTATCTTCAAATTAGCATTTAGAAGTAATTGCGACCTCCACAGTGGTTGGGACAATCCAATGAGTCACACACTGATTGGGGAGCATCTAAATAGAGTCCAGTCCGCCCTATTTGTTGCCAGCACCCAGTCCTCATGAACAAAAGGATACACATAAATAGTGAAGAGGGACAATTTATTAGAAAATCAATGATGCTGTCTGAAAAAAATCGCTCGGAAACAGCCGAGTGACCAGAGACTGCCATCATACTGCTAGCCGGCAATGGCTGGTTGCAGAAATTAATGATAGGTGGCAACCTAGTTGCAGCACATCACACGAGATGATGTCACTGTCCCCCGTTACTCGGTATGCTTGGAAGGCAGAAAAAAGAACAACATACTAGTGGCCACTGGAAATTGCAGAAAGGAAGACACTGCTACACAAATGTAGATTGATAAACATGTCTAAACATGTAAGAGCACATGCAGAACATTGCACATTGAAGAAAAGGCTTAAGACGAGTGCTTAACCCGGGTCTCAATGTAGCGTGCACGGCATGAACAAGAACATGTCTGAACTCTAGAAAAGCCCTGGAAACACAACTCTAAACCTGCAACGACATAAAGAAAACCCGGTCATTGGATAAAGGCCTAAGACAAGCATAGAGCTAGACATTAGGAGCTGAAGCCTAACTGAAGTGTGCAGGGACAAAACATTAGTAGTGGGTAACAATGCAACAAGAAAGACACCGCTAAAGCTGCGACCGTGCATACCAACCCAGTTAACACATGGTGTACTAGTATATGTCTAAAAATGGAATAACTTTATACTTTTAGGGGTAGCAATAAATTTAGAAGCTGTCCACAATGCTCTCCATTATTTAGATGTCTAAAACGGGTGGTCTACAAGACAAGGCCGAGATATTTCGTTGTAGACGTGTACAGCTAGACATTGAAAAGCGTGTCATATGTTGTTAAAAAATTATCAAAGTTATTCGTTTTTGCTGCTGTAATGACAGAGTGACTACAAACCATGTGCCTTGTAAAAGTGAAGTTAAACATGAATATAAATTCAATTTTTATTTGCACGACTGCGCGAGAGTGCTGCAGTGAGACGAAAATAGGTGTGAAGCCCTCGACGCACCAGTTTGGAAATGGCGTCGGCAGAGGGCGCAACCCCGCCAGCGGCAATGGTCACTGTTCAAACTTGTTCATTCACGTTTGGTTTGTTGCTCTGAGCTCGCACTACAGAAATCTTTAGAAGCTTAGTAAGTTTGCCCCACATCATGCATATTTTTTCTTACAATCCTTGAGTCAACAAGGCAGTTTCTACATCCTGTCCAATGCAATCAACGATGACATAGCAACAAGTCATGTTGTAGCATGGATGGCAGGGCGGCAACATCCGTTTGTTCTCTGGACTTCGTGTTTCAGGGGTGAGTTTTCTTTCTTTCTTGTTCTTTACTTTTGTAGCAGACAGCGAGTCGGAAACTAAGATGTTTATTGAAGCTGTCTGGCTACGAACTGAAGAATACTGGCATGGAGGCCGGGTGTTAAATTCTGCGAGCCGCATGCTGGGAGGTCGGCGCCATGGCGCTGCAGCCGCTACATTGACTCCCCCACTAGACGCAGCTCGGTGCTGACTGACCAGGTGACGGTCTTTGGTTTTCGCTGGTAGGTTCCGGGGTGGCGGTGCTGGGTGACATGTAGGAGTAAACTTCAGGCTCTTAGTGACGGACTGGTTCTCTATGAAGGCTGGCTTCACACGGTCGACGCTTACTGTGTCATCCTTGCCGTGCACGCTGACGCGAATGTTCTTGCCGGCGCGGCCCAGAACGAGGTGGGGACTGGTGTAGAAGGGCGTGAGTGGCTTGCGTACGGCGTCTGTACGGATGAAAACATGGGTAGCGTCGTCGAAGGCTTAGGAGACGTAAGGCTTCTGGGACGACACGGTACGGGGCGGAACAGCACGGATGAGGTCAAAGCTGTGTCGCAGGCATTGTAGGAAGTCCAGAGCCATGACACGGGTCGCGTCAGGACCGCTGGGGAACAAAAATTCTCCAGGCAGATGGAGGGGTGCGTCTGTAGACCAGTTCCGCCGAGCTACACCCGAGGTCGGACTTAAGAGAGGTACGAGTGCCGAGGAGGGCGAGTGGAAGATGGTCTGTCCAATGTGCTCTGTCTTCGAACGCTGTTAGAGCACCCTTAAGGGTGCGGTGCAGCTGCTCGACAAGGCCGTTGGATGCAGGGTGGTAAGATGTTGTACGTATGCGGGACGTGCCGATGAGCCACGTGAAGGATGAAAAGAGATTGCTCTCGAATTGGCAGCCGCAGTCTGTGGTTACTTGACTAGGAAGGCCGAAACATACAACCCATGTAGCCAGGAAAGCTGAAGCGACAGTCGCAGCAGTGGAGTCAGGGATGGGTGTGGCCTCAGGCCACCTGGTGTACCTGTCGACGGCTGTTAAGATGAAGCGACACCCGGCTGAGACAGAGAAGGGGCCGACAATGTCAACGTGCACGACGTCGAAATGTGTGTCCGGGTGGTCGAACTTGCCATGAGGTGACACGGTATGGCGGTGGACTTTCGACCGTTGGCACGTTATGCATGTGCGGGCTCAAGTTGTAATGTCTCTGTGCATGGATTGCAAAACATAGCGCTCAGCAACGAGGCGTTTGGTGGCGCGTATCCCTGGGTGCGCCAGGTCGTGCAAGACCGCAAAGACCGGTCGGCGGTACGCTTCGGGAACAAAAGGCCTCGGCTGCGCTATCGAGGAGTCACAGCAAAGTAGGAGGTCACATCCAGGAATCGGAATGTCCATGAACTTTAGGGATAAGTTGCGGCTGAGAGCGTCGGTAGGGCCGTTCTCGGTGCCGTTGACATGCTGCACATCGGTGGAAAACTCTGCAAGAAACGATAGGTGACGTATCTCTCGAGGAGAGTAGGGTGTGCTGGCCGAGGTGAACACATACGTGAGGGGCTTATGATCCGTTAGGATCGTGAATCTGCGGCCCACCAGATAGTGGCGGAAGTGGCGGACGGCGAGATGGGCGACCAGCAGTTCTCTGCCGAAGGTACTGTACTTCTTCTCCGGAGGCTTGAGGCCTTTGGAGAAAAAACGGGTCACCAAGCGCCGTCTAACCTCTGCTGGAGAACACCGCCGATGGCTATTCCGGATGCATCAATCATGAGGGCCGTGGGGGCGTCGTGCTTCAGGTGGTAGAGCATGGTCGACCGTGACAAGTCCTCCTTGATCTAAAGGAACGCGGCGTGAGCTTCAGGGTTCCACGGTAACACTGACGAAGTAGCCCTATTCCCACGGAGGAGTTCTTCGAGAGGGCGAAGGGTTTCGGCGCACTGAGGAATAAAGCACCGATAAAAATTAACAAGGCCGAGGAAACGGCGCAGTTGACGCAGAGATTGAGGCTGGGGATAGTTGGTAACTGCATCCACTTTGGTGGGGAGTGGAGCTATACCTTCGGTTGTGACCTGATGTCCGAGGAACTCGGTGGTGGAAACTCCAAATTCGTACTTCTGCACGTTAACCACGATACCGTGGGCTGTGAGACGCTGGAAAAGCAAGCGCAGGTGTTGCTCGTGTTCAGTGCAGAGTTCAGGTGAAGGGCTGGCAACAAGTAGGTTGTCTATGTAGGCGAAGACGAATGGGAGTCCGCGAACGGCCGAGCCAATGAACCGCTGGAATGTCTGAGCCGCATTGCACGGGAACTCAAACAAACAGAATGGCGTGGTGATGGCGGTTTTCTTGACATCCTCAGGTGCGACCGGAATCTGATGGTATGCTTTCATGAGGTCTATCTTGCTGAAGATGGTGGTGCTGTGCAGGTTGACGGTGAAATCCTGAAGACTGGGCAGAGGGTACCGGTCGGTGACGGTGACGAGGTTCAAGGCGCAGTAGTCGCCGCATGGGCGCCAGTCCCCCGTCTTCTTTGGCATCATATGCAATGCAGATGACCAGTCGCTGAAGGAAGGCCGTGCGACGCCCATCGCGAGCATGTGATCGAATTCGCTATGTGCGATCTTGAGCTTTTCTGGGGCCAGTCGACGAGGGCGGGCGAAAACAGGGGCTCCCGTCGTGTTGATGTAATGCACGACGTCGTGGGCCACAGGTTGCGACCAGTCGGGTGGCTGTGTAAGGGAAGGGAATTGCTTCAATATCGCTGCATATTGGGAGAGCAGGGTGGAGATGGTTGTGCCCGTGGCGGGCGAGACGTCGGTAACCGTGAATGCCTGGACGGACAGCTGGCTGCAAGAGTCGACTAGGCGCTTGCGGCCTACGTCCTACCTCAACCAGGGGACGAAAATGCCGCAAGAAGTCGGCTCCCAAGATAGGTCTGTCCATGACGGCGACTAAAAACAGCCAGGGAAACGATCGGCGAAGCCCAAGGTCGATGGTAAGGTACTGTTGTCGATAGACGGGGATGCCTGTGTTATTCACAGCGGTTAGATGGAACATGGCTGTACGGCGGCGATCGGCAGCCGCGGCTGGTAGGATACTGACTTCTGCACCAATATCTACAAGAAAACGGGTTCCGGATGCTTTGTCCGTTACGAAGTAGATTCTGTTGCTGTCAGTGGTGGAGGTGGATGCAGCCGTTACCGGCCTCCAGGAAGGTTTCCCTGCCAGCTGCACGGGAGTACACAGTGCTGCGCTTGAACGCCATACCGCCTGTGGTAGCGACAATAACCTGTACGGTCTCCTGGAGGTACAGGGGGTCTCCTGGAGGGAGCGCCGTAGGCTGATTGAACGACGTCGAGATGGATCGCGACTCCGGGGTCGGCGATTTCGAGGGGCGAGTGCTGACGACACCATGGTGGATAGACGCTCAAAGCTTTCAAGCAATCGCCCAAGAGTGTTGGGAGCAGGCATCTGCGGAAGAGGGGCGGTGCAGACGGGAAGGGCAGGAGGCGGGGTCATGGTAGGAATCGCGGAAACGACGGGAGTAGGTGACGATACCTCCCTAATTTTGTCTGCGTGCGCTGCTAAATCTTGGAGCGGTAGAATGGCAGCCGTGGAGAGGATCATTTGCACGCTGGGGGGTAACCGTTGTAGGAATAATTCCTTAAGGAGCGCAGGGTCGAACGTAGAGGCTCGCTCGCCAAGAAGATTCTGCACGGCGGCGGAGCGGAAAGCACGTCGATTATCTGGGAGGCGATGTCGTGAGGCAGCACGCTGACGACGTGGCGGAACTGAGTCAGCTGGCTGGTGATGCCTGCCAGGGCAAACTGGCACTCCACCTGGAGTAACCAGACCGATGGGTTCTTAGGCCAGAAGGCAGGGAGACGAAGGGCGTAGTGCTGGACGGTTCCGGCTTGTGGAGCCCCGGTGGTTGCATGCGTGGGGGAAGACGTGGGCTGGTCCATACTCGGAACGTCCGGGTCACCAATGTAGCAGACAGCGAGTCGTAAACCAAGATGTTTATTGAAACCGTCTGGCTACGAACTGAAGAATACGGGCACTGAGGCCGGGTGTTAAATTCCGCGAGCCGCGCGCTGGGAGGTCGGCGCGATGGCGCTGCGGCCGCTACACTTTCATATTTCTTCCTGCTTGTGTTCACAATCGCATCTGGTAGAGCTTTGGAGCACAGCAGCTGAATATCATTTTCTTTGTCCGCAGAATTTGGTTGCGTATCAGTGACAAACAGAATGAAGATGTGGGACTGAGTTAAATGTGTCGTAATAAAATTCAGTCATTTGATTATGCTCACTGCTCTCTGTGTTGCAGTAAAACATGTCTTGAGTGAACACCTTGCAATGGACAACATAATTAAGATTGTTGCATTTCTTTTAAAACAGTACGTACATTAAGCAGTTCTTTCATCTGATAGCTGGCTGTATAAAACCGCACACATCATGTTGGCATGGGTATCTCATGGTTTCATGTCGTTATTATTGTTATACGTGCTTCCAGACTCATAGACAGGAGGTGACAATTACAACGCATGTCCTTTGTTGGCGCTTCAGCTTAGCAGCAGCTGCAATCACATTTCAGGTAAACTAAAACCATTACCTTTTTAGATCTGACTGTGCTGTTGTTCAATATATCGCTGGATTTCTATGTGCTCACTATTCTGACGCTAGTGTACGTTCATGTAATTGATGTCATTTAAGTGTAGGCTGTCAGAATGATTACGTTTCAGATTCTGTAACACCATTTCCTTTTTAGCATCTGTGCATTTTCATTTGCAGACTAGGATGTGTCGCGTCAGGATCTCTTAAGTAACCTCGACTTCAGAGTGTTCCAGAATGCTAGCGCTGTTTCACACATTTGTAACTTGTGTTACATCGAGGTAGGCGAAGGTCTGAAACTACTTAAGTTTCTCGTCTTTCAGCCGATGACCCATGCTGTATCAAAGTCAGCAAAATGCATGGACTACTATCCCTTCCCCACGCAGGTGCTGGCATTACCTGATGTCGCCCATTGTCTAATTTTGCCATGGTGCTATGCAAGTGTATAGAAAAAGGCTTCAAATTGTCAGTCGGGGGCCAAATGGGTTCTGCGCAAGCAAAATATGATCCGACATGTATGGATAGGCAAATACTTTACACTTGCATACTGCCTGAATGAAAAGTATGGATAAGTTCTAGTTCTTCAGTAAACAAGCTGCATCCAACATTTTACATACAGAGATTAATAGTTTTATCATACTGTCATATTCAGTGCTTCTATTTTCAGTGCATCTTGGAAACGTTCCTGCTACCCACAGTCGTCTACCACTCCACACATTTGTAGAGTACTTGTTGCCTTTGGAGCAATCAAAAACAGTGCATTGACCAGAAAAACAAAGGCATTGCTTGCAGCTAACAGTGATAGGAGTACTGCGATTTGTTGGTATGCCATTGTTCAAAGAGGAGAAGTGCTCACGATGTCTGGTAACTTGTCCGGATGTTTGCAACTCAAAGCATTGCGCATTAGCATTGCGCCCACAGCATAGCAGCTGAACGCATTGCGCTATATACAGGGTGTCCACGCTAAGTGTGAACAGATTTAAAAAAAAATATATCAATCACTTTTTCCGAGATGAAATCAATTGCAATATAGCATATGCTGAAGGGCACTCCCTAGGGGGGCATTTACAGACTCCTAAGGCAATGTCTTAATTAACTTTCAATAATTAACGTTTTAATTATAAAAGCTACGAAGTTGCTCCAGTGAGAACATCTGATCTCTTCGGTCACCAGATACCAAAGCTGTTTTCAGAACAAAAATCCGTTCGATAGATCGTCTGCAAAAAATTCGTGAAGGAACGCCATTTTTTTCTTTATTTTATTCATTGCGCATTTCTAGAGACGCGTCTTTCCTTCACCCCCAATACGAGAGGATGAAAGAGCACACTATCGCCTCTTGCGTCCTGGAAAAAGATTAAAAGAAAACAGAAAATGCAGCCCAAGATAAGGGCAGTCGCGATAGAGCCACCCGATAGATTTGTGTTTTTGTTTTGTTTCCGCGAGTTAAAGCTAATCTTCGACGCATGAGGCGGCATTGTGCTCTTTCACTCTCTCACACTGGGGGTAAAGGAAAGCCGCTTCTTTGAAGATGCGCAATAAACCAAATAAAGAAAAAATGGCGTTCCTTCACGAATTTTTTGCGGACGATCTATCGAACGGGTTTTTGTTCTGAAAACGGTTTTCGTATCTGGTGACCCAAGAGATCAGATATTCTCATTGGAGCAACTTCGTAGCTTTTATAATGAAAAAGTAAATTATTGAAAGTTAGTTAAGACATTGCCTTAGGAGTCTGTTAATGCCCCCCTATATTGCAATTGATTTCATCTCGGAAAAAGTGATTGATATATTTTTTAAAAATCTGTTCACACTTAGCGTGGACACCCTGTATATATGATCAATGTTTACCCTGCATGTAAATAGAAATAAATCTTGTACCAACATCAATGGTGCCTCTTTGAATTGTATAGACATACTGTGCATGAACCACACATACCTGCATGTGCACGTGAACGACGTATACCTCGATGAACCAATACATGGACCACTTGTGCCAAAATTTAGGTATAAATTAAGTATAATTTTAGACATCATGGCTAATACATGTCTGTATGACGGCTCCTCTCTACATGTCTACATGACGGTGGATAGATAAGTGCTGTCCCATTTTAGACATTTAGTCTGAAAAAGCTCTAAATCGATGCTATACTTATCAGGCTAATAGCCGTATTTTAGCATAACGTTAGCTGGGCTAGGGAAGGCAAAGGGGCAGATACGGAGCAATAAAGCAACTTTGTTAGCCGTCTAATAGACATTGCCTTAAGTCTACAGCCGTCTCCATGCAAAGTCTACAGCCGTGCAACTCTCTAGCCGTCTTGTTGATGTATACTATCACACCATGCGTTGCCTGGAAAACGTTACTCATTGAGGAAAATGTTGAAGATGACCACCCATGCCTCGGCACAGCAAGTAAATAACACTACTCGTCATTGGGGAAAAGATTTAACCACTACGAAACTGAACTACGTCTAACACACACGTGTGGTCGCAACTGTCGTGGCGACACTCACCTGTTCTTGTCTGCCTTATAGGGACCGTGCGACACCTAACGGAGGCGCGCTGCTCCATTGCGACAGCGCCGCCAGTGGCGGTCTTAGAAGTATCCCACGTGATACCACGCCGCCCGTGCTCTCTGCATTCTCAAGTGGAACCGTAGCTTGCGTGGCGACCGCCGTAATTAGAAGGGCTAATTTTCGAAATGCAAATAATGTGGAACCTTTCTGGGGCGCGAACTGAGAATGGAGACAAAGTGCACAGGAGCAACTACCGTATTTATAATGTATATGATGTAATATGTTTATAATGTATCTGACAGTGCGGAAGGAGCAGCCACTCGCATCTGTACGGTCAAAACACCTGTAAGTGATACGTCGAGAGGTGGTTATTTGACGTGTCACGAAATAATGGCTTGCTAGCGAAGCCTATATACGTGTATTTCTCTGACTCCAGACATTTGTGAAATCATGTTTTTCACTGAGTCTTGTATTCATTTCGTCCTCTTTGCACACACATAGCTTCGTCACTGAAATCTACATCATGCGTTCGTTTTATCCATACAAATAAACAAGTGAGGTCACAACTTATTGTCCGAACTTGTACTGCAGTTTTTCCAGTATCTTCAGATACAATAACGGTAAATAGATCCCAAAGAAGAAATTATATGAGTTTTCTCCTCGGCTACCGCCGTAGGCTTGCCCCACGACAGCTGTGAAATGGCGGGTGCGTGAATTGAAAACCCTTTGGACAACGTAGAACTTCCGTTCTCACTGTGAGACTCGTCAACCAGATTACCGGGAGCAATATCGGCTCCGGGCACTAGCGATGAAACATCTCAATCATTATCTCGAAATAGATTGCCGTTTGGTCGGTGCACTTGACGGTGATACAGTATCCAGCGGCGTTTCACCGTCACGAATGTGGCAACTGTAAATCATTGATCATTTCGCAGGTCCTCATTCAGTTTCATCGAAACTAGAACAAAAGAAATAGAACATATTCGCTCGTGTTGTGCACACCTCATGCAATGGCCGAACGCGCGTCACGAACGCTATTCGCTGCGAGTGTATGTGCCCCCGGTGGTGTTGGAAGCATGGAAATCCCGAGATATAAAACATCTGGTCCCTAATGAAGAGTTCGTTTAGGTGCTGGCACAGTTAGCGATGCAACAGTTCCAGTGTGCAAAAAAAAGACGCCTGCACTTCACATGTAAACAAAGCTGGCTACCCGGCGACTATCACGGAAGGTACTTTCTTCGGAAGCAGCATCACGGCGCCGCCAGTTTGTCGCACAGTTTCTATAGGAGTTTTGAGCGGTAAGCCACCGCCGATATCCACTGAGGCGACAGAACGCCTGACGTCACGACCGCTCCTGACGAGAGACAGGGGAAAATTTTGGGGCGCCTCTGTCAGTCGATATGCATTCGCACGCTTGTGCTCCTATCAATGGATCTTTTTTATGCCAATGGGAAGAACTACTTGTTAGTAACGGACTACTACTCCCGCTACATCGAAATCGCTCTTCTGGAGAACCAGAGGCCGGAGACAGTCATCCTTAAGTCGAAGCTGCTTTGGCAGAGCGAACTCATGTATCACGGGCGACTCGCCCGTCTCTTGCATATTGTATCCTTCTATTAAAGAGTTGAACCTAACATGGTATAGCAACACCTCTGGTGCCATGCTGCTTCTTCATTTTGGCTTCACTCTCGTTTTCTTGTGCGTTTTTATATGAAATGAATCTATAAAGGCAGTGCACGCTGCACTCGTGTCATAATTCTGACCAATATCTGGAAATTGTCATTTGTGTCATATGCTCCTGCATTTCTTGTCAGCAACCATAAAATATCAAAAATGAAGAATTTCGCGATTTTTTGTGGCATCCTGCCTGCCTTTTCAGTCCACCATCAGGAATGGTTGCAAGCACGTCAACAAATGTGCCAGGACAACATGAAGATTGCTTGGCTGCATCCCTCTCAAACATAGTTCATGAGTATACTATACAAACATCCCCAGACATGCATGGCCCAACAGCTGTGGCCACATTGCAAAAACAGTGCCAGAACATGTTCAGAATCATGAGTGTATAACCAACGTGACTGCGCCGTGATCTAAAAATGCGCTTCGGTTGTGTTTGACAGCTTGTTTTGAAGCACATTAATGTGTAGTTAGACACTATCAAAAAACAGCTCATCTGATTTTGGAGCAACCAAATAAATTTCCTGATGTCCATCAAAGAATATGGCTTTATATAAATGTCTTTATGTCTTTATAAAAGAATATATCTTTTGCGTGTTTGAGTCACTTGAGTGTCAGCAACATTGTGCGTCAGTTAAAATGTCGAGTTCTTTCTCCTTGGATCTGTGCCAATTTCCTCCGAGCTGACGAGTTTTGGTAGGCGATAGACATTAAACAAATTTTGCAGAAGGTGATTATCTGTTTACTATCAGTCCTTCAACTTATCAAGAGAAGTTTTGCAGACAAGAAGAGCACAGCAGCGATATCGGCTTCACTGTATTTGACCTCGCAATCCAGTTGGTATTTTGTCTATACATTGTTATTGTGCATAAATAAAATCTGAATCTGAATCTGTAATTTTGTTGTCGTAAAATCAATGATGGCTTAGCTTTGCATGTCTTGTATATTTGTGCAGCTCTCGCGCAGCAAAACTTGTCTGCCATGTACGATCTACCGAAATGCTAGCACAATTCAAAATTCAATGGTTGCTCTAACCAAATGAATAACACTTTTGTTTCGCGTTCGCTTGCGAGGAGTGAAAGGTCGATGCGAAAGGCCCAGAGACGGGGCAATCAGTCTATGTTTCGCCCGATGCCCATTTTATAAACATGGTGTTGCTCGCAGCCGGAATCCTCAAAGCCACAAGAAACTTGAACCCGAACAGTAATTTCATGCCAACGACACTAGAATAGGTATGAGGAGAACGTCCACTAAAATATCAATTTGAACATGTATGCGTGGTTCTGCTGCTAACATAATGTGCGTCCAAAGAAGCAAATTAGTGGGGATGCCAGTAACGGCTAGCACAATGACATCTAGATTACTTTTTGTTTCTTTGGATTATTCCCTTATGGTAATTTGTCAAAATACTGAGAGTGCTCAGCTGATTTCACTTTTCGGAGCACATGTACGGTTTATAGTGAAATGTGTCCCAAGGCTTTCACTGTAGACATTGATATTCAGCACTTGTCATACTCTGCATACTGACTGACTTCTTAAATCCTCAGCAGCGCCCTATATTGTCCGCTATATAAGGATATCGATATACTTTAGAAATTTGAATAAAGCATGACTAATTATTGCTGTATGTGGATCACTTGCACATACCAATATAGCAGATGGGTATGTCATCAATGTGTGAACCGTAAGAAACATCGTAATGCGCCCTGGTTACACATCGGCATGTGTTTCATTAATTTGAAATGACGAGGAAGCAAAATAAAGGTACTTGCACTCAGCACATGCAGAAATATTGCAATGAAGTCGCTACAGAACAGCCAGGAACGTCAGTTTTATACTTTAAATCCACATTTCTTGAAAGGTGTCTGCAGTTTGTCCATATATTAACATTATAATTAACGCTATATTTTAACATGGCCCCTTAAACTAGTCGACGTATCATGTAAGTCCTAAAGAACCAGCCAGTCTCTATGTAGACCTGTAGCGTAGACAGTTGTCTCCCTTGTCGCTCCTGCGGCACTCAGCATCTTCTCAGTAAACCACAAACGTCTAATGGACATCCAGAGGATGGTACACAGGGGATATGTTGGATGTCTAGTAGACATCCGGATATGTCCATCTAACATGGAATGGATGTACTATGGATCGTCGGAAGCTCATTCATAACTGCATAAATGCATGTCCTCTGGATGTACCCGGTAAACCACAAACGTCTATTAAACATACCAGAAATATCCAAACATCTAAGACATTTGGAATGTCTAGTAAATATCCAGATATATCCACTTTACATTACATGGATGTTCCGTGGATCGTCGGAAGCTCGTCCATAACTGTATAATTGCATGTGTTCTGGATGTACCTGCTGGACATTTGTCACGTCCAGTGGACGTGTTTGTGAGGTATTGCGACGTCTCATATACGTCCAGTCGATGTCCGTACCAGATTAGCATACGATAATATAGACGTACGTTTACGAAACGTTGTTTCAACTATCAATTCAATAGTAATTTTTACGTATAGCGCTAGAAGAAAGCAAATCTAACTTGCGAGAACATGAGAAATTGGCGAACAAGTAAAAGCAAGTTTTTCCATTTGTTCTCATCCTGCTCTCTGCAAAGTATCTATGTTGCACTCTTCCACCAACACAAGAAACCTGTCAGTTTGACAGCTCCACTCACTAGGTAATCTCCCCTGTCAAAAATATAAACTGCAAACTGCTGCATTTTTGCTATGTTTTGATCATTCTGCAGTAATTCCATAGCATATCCACCGCAGTCTCTGCAGTCTGCAGAAAACAGCTAAATACTTCAGAGTACAACATAATTTCATGCTGTAATAATTACAGCATAAATTCAGGCTTTAGCTGTAATTGCACAGTAGAGCCTAAATGAAACAAGTATTCTGTTGCGTCTGTCCGGTTCCTCTTCTGTAATAGCAAAAACAAAAAAAAAAAAAAACAGCAGAATGCAGCAGGTTCTCATAAACAGTGTTTGTGTTGGAGTGCTGCTGATTTATTTAACACCATAAAAAGCAGCACATTGCAGCAGATTTACATAAGCAGTGCGTGCAGTATATCTGCTGTAGCCTGCAGTGGAGTACAATGACTGGTATAACACAGCAAATTACAGAAGAATTTTGGTAGATATCATGCACAGCACATCTGCTGTACTCCTGCTGGTGAACATAGCAGCATAAAAGCAGCACATTGCAGCAGATTCGCATTAGCAGTGCCTGCAACGTATCTGCTGTAGCCTGTAGTGAAATACATGGACTATTATAACACAGACAGTCACAGCAGTATTGGAGGATATATCATGCAACGCAGCTAATCTGCTGTACTCCTGCTGGTGAACATAGTAGCATAAAAAGCAGCACATTGCAACAGATTTACATTAGCAGTGCGTGCAACATATCTGCTGTAGCCTGTGGTGAAGTACACGAACTATTATAACACAGACAGTCACAGCAGTATTGGAGGATATATCATGCAACACAGCTAATCTGCTGTACTCCTGCTGGGGAACATAGCAGCATAAAAAGCAGCACATTGCAACAGATTTACATTAGCAGTGCCTGCAACATATCTGCTGTAGCCTGTAGTGAAGCACATGGACTATTATAACACAGACTGTCGCAGCAGTATTGGATGATATATCATGCAACACAGCTAATCTGCTGTACTCCTGCTGGTGAACATAGCAGCATAAAAAGCAGCACATTGCAACAGATTTACATTAGCAGTGCCTGCAACATATCTGCTGTAGCCTGTAGTGAAGCACATGGACTATTATAACACAGACTGTCGCAGCAGTATTGGAGGATATATCATGCAACACAGCTAATCTGCTGTACTCCTGCTGGTGAACATAGTAGCATAAAAAGCAGCACATTGCAACAGATTTACATTAGCAGTGCCTGCAACATATCTGCTGTAGCCTGTAGTGAAGCACATGGACTATTATAACACAGACTGTCGCAGCAGTATTGGATGATATATCATGCAACACAGCTAATCTGCTGTACTCCTGCTGGTGAACATAGCAGCATAAAAAGAGCACAGTGCAGCAGATTTACATTACCACTTGCAAGATATCTGTTGTAGCTTGTAGTGAAGTACAATCAAGGGCTACAACACAGGAAGCCACAGCAGGATTTCCTCCTTTTCAGCTGTACTCCTACTGGCAAAGAAAGCAATATGCCGGTACCGTGTACAGTGTGTTCTAAGCTGTACAGGAGAGAGCTAATTATTTGTGGTCGAACTGGAAAACTGGGGGTTTTAAATTCCAAGCACTGAACAGACTGTGACCTGTATTGGAAAGTGTTTCATAAAGAAAACCACGACTACGGGAAAATGAATAAAAGAGGGATGCACACAACGCAACTTGTGTGCATTACTTATTTATTTTCCCTTAGTCTTGGGCTTTTTTATATGTATCTGCCACCACCTCAGTCGCTGCTATCTTTTTAGAAAACCACGACTAGGGGAAAATGAATAAAAGAGGGATGCACACAACACAAGTTGTGTGCATCACTTATTTAGTTTTCCTTAATCTTGGGCTTTTTTATGTGTATCTGCCGCCACCTCAGTTGCTGCTATATTTTTAATGAGAAGTGGTTGTCTAATCGTGCTTTGTATATTCCTCTCATGTCCGTAGATATTTTATTCATATCAACGCATTTAGCCAAGCTACTAGCGGCTGCAACCAACATGTAGACCATGTCACTCTCCTTGTTGTAAATCATGCGCTCGAAACGTATACTCTCTCTGAAACACATAAAAAATACTATTTGAACAGTTATTATTTTACTCACAAGGTGTACCACACGCCAATTATAGTTTTCATATGATTTTATCTGTTTACTTGGGAACATACCATACAACCAAAGCAGGCCGAAGGCAAATATCTGCCTGTGGCAAGGCAAGCGTGAAGCTCATTTGGGCATGGTAACAATACCCCTCTCAGAGCTCTCAAAAACCTCTGAGGCATGATTTATCGCCCGACTTAGCCATCGCCATCTTGCTTCCACCATGCCTCCGGGGAGTGGGGCAACGTCCACCCCTTAGGAGTGAATCTGCATACACCGAAACACTGAAACATATTTAATGTTGAGTCTGAACAGGGAATAGCTTGCTTGATGCCAATCAACTTTCTCGCAGGCATTGACAATTTTTGCAATGTACTGTTTTGCGCCAACGTCTATGTATGCACATTTCGTCGCAATTGCAGCAAGGTCAACGTACACTGTGTTCTTTGTTTGCATTATTTGCTGAAGGTGTCTTGCATGTGTCACACTTTTCACTTTGAAGACGTCTACACGAAGAAAACAAGTCGTTGTCTGCTTGCTGACATATATGCCCTGTATTGCTCCATAATCTCTGGATGATAAGTACACCTTGCTGTTGTCGCACTTTGTTGCACGTTCTGTGCTAGTGAGTGTCAACGATTTGTAGCAAACCCTGCTGGCTTTCTTGATGGTGCAAGGAGGAATATCGTTATGGCTTCCACGGAGATGCTGCACAAGAATGCTCAGTTCAGCATCCGGTACAGAAACCAACTTTCCCAGTACTGTAAACATTCCACCAGAGAAATAACTTTGGCGATAGTTCATAATCCTCGAGGCATAGTCAGCGGCTGACTGGGATACGAACCGACTCTGAGCTCCTCAAAGCTGATGACAAGAGGTAACCTTTCGTGACCTGAAGTGCAAGTCCTTTGGGAGGTTTTGCGAACTTCTCCACAATATGATTCATCCCATCAAAAACAAATGCTGAATGTGCCCAGAGTGGTCCCCAATCTTGTACGCTGTCAACGACATGGAGTAGTAAGTGCACATTGAAAGTCATTTCCTGCTTTCCATACAATGTTTCCACATCAAAGACGAATTCCTGCAGAAGTTTCTTTGCATTGTCCAGCTCTAAAGCAGAAATCCTGTCTTGCAATAACGTGTATATACTGAAGGCAAGCTTTGACCAGTGGATCAGGTAGCGTCCTGGAAGAACTTCTTTGAAACATGAATGCTGTAATGCTGTTGTGTACAGTTGTACATGGTGTTGAAATAAATATTTATATAAGTAGATTTGCAACCCGACCTACTCGTATGTCAATCCAGTAGGATCAGCTAATAGATGTATTTTAGACGTCGCAGTGCCTCATAAGCACGTCCACTGGATGTGCAAATTTCCGGCTGTTACATCCAGAAGATATCCATCTATACAGTTATGGATGGGCTTCCGACGACCCATAGTACATCCATTCCACGTTATATCCGGATGTTTGCTAGATATCAAAAATATCCACGGTGTACCATCCTCTAGATGTTCATTAGACGTTCGTAGTTTACTGGGCACCCAGTACCCAGTAAACCACAAACGTCTATTAGACATGCCAGTAAGATCCAAACATCTAAGACATTTGGCATGTCTAGTAGACATCCGGATATGTCCATCTAACGTAGAATGGATGTACTCTGGATCGTCGGAAGCTCATCCATAACAGTATAAATGGATATCCCCTGGATGTAACAGCTGGACATTTGTCACATCCGGTAGACGTGCTTGTGAGGCATTGCGACGTCTAATATACGTCCAGTCGATGTTCCTACCGGATTAACATACGATAATATAGACGTACGTTTACGAAACGTTGTTTTGACTATCAATTCAATAGTAATTTTACGTATAGCGCTAGAAGAAAGCGAATCTATCTTGCGGGAACGTAAGAAATTTGAGAACAAGTAAAAGCAATTTTTTTTCCATTTGTCCGCGTCCTGCTCTCTGCAAAGTATCTACGTAGCACTCTTCCACCAACACAGGAAACCTGTCAGCTTGACAGCTTCACTCAGTAGGTAACCTCATCATAGACAATAGCCTGAATTACAAACACAATATTTGTTAGCAAGGAATCTCGTAAATGTTAGCGGGCAGTTTGACTCATTGCAGACGTACGAATTAATTGTAGAAGCAGATCCTCGTCACCATTACAAACGTTTTCGGCTCCACTACACTTAACAAACATCCTGCAACTATTGGTATTTTAGTGCATGTTCGAACCAGTACGCCGGGTGGCGTACGGCCACGGCTACGGCATTTGCGCTGTTCATGCACACAAAATAGCTGAAAAAGTAGATTTGCAATCTGGTCTATACAGGGTGTCCCAGCTAAGTGTACACAGATTTTTTTTAAATATATATAACACTTTTTCCAAGATGAAATCAATTGCCCACAGAACCAGTAACCGCCCATCAACATCCAGCGAACGTCGGGTTGTGGATGCTGGGTACGTCTCACGAACGTACACATTTGCTCCCGGCTACGTTTTAACTACGCTCGTACTACCGTGCTAATCAAGAGAAAATTATGCGAAATGGACGTCGTAGGACCGCCGATGCGGATCTTCGAGGGACCTGTGGGGGTTCTCTATTCCGGGTCCATAGGTATCGTGCGCCTATGTAAATATCGTAATTTTAATCATGAGACAAACACAACGACGCAAGTGTGCACCCAAAATACTTTATTTCTATGTATACTTTATTTACATGTGCATTCGTACATGCCTGCCGGCCCATGAGCAGTACAAATATTGAAAGAACGTGACAAGGTGCTATATCCAGATCATTCCCGTTCATACAGATCATGATCACAATATCGCAAAGTTATGTAAACAATAAAAAATCCATATTACTTGCCGAATAATTAGTTGGCATCTTGTATGGAATCGACGCAACTGTATCCTCACGCTCCTTCACGCCTTATGCATGACTACCAGTCTCTTTATATTGTTCCTTTCTGTGTCTTCCGGCCTCTGGAATTCACTGGCCAAGTTCTGCCGCCGAGGCACACTGATAAAAACAACAGACATAATACGGTCATCATCGGTCTCTGCCTATGGCACATACGCATACCAGCGTTTGGCCATACTTCCCGTTTAGCTAGCATTCTTACCTGTAACGCATAAGACAGTCAGTAATTCCAAGACTGCTCATTGAGAAAACATCCCACACTCTCTGGGAGAAGCTGAAACGCACACAGCAATGAATGGCTGATGCTGAGCGGTATAGCCGTTTATGTCTGAAAGAACATCAAGAACACAGTGAGTGGAACACAAAATAAGAGTAGCAGACACGTGCTAATATGCCTCTATTACGAGCTCAGCCAGGATCGATTGTTTTTTTTTTTCACTAGCCAGTGGGCTACAGCAACTTGAAGAACAAAGAAGTCTAAAACGCGAGCAACATACGAAGACACCACGGACGTTTACCTGTATTTCGGTCATAGATAGTGGCCCCCGATGGAGAATCCGTTGCCTACAAGGCATATGCACCTAACTCTTCACAAAATTCAAGCTGTACTTGTGCTGTTCGCGTTGAAAATTACCATATTACTCCAAGTCATTGCAGACGCCGCCATGTTTCTCCAGCCTCTCCAGCGGCGTTTGAAATCATCCGCACAACGGGATGTGGCATCACGTGACTCTATCTTCTGCGCGTTGCGAAACAAACCTTCTGTGCAGATTTCTCCTTTGGCGGCGACGCAGTCAGACGACAGAGCGGGAGAGAAGGAGGAGGCGCAGGGTCAAGAGCGAAAAGGAGTGCTCGAACGGCTCTTTGTGGACACAGTGCAGATGGTGTGCGCACGGTGTCCGCAGGGTGATATATGTGGGACGTCTGCTGCTGTATACTCATTGGAGCATCCCAACTAACCCGTCGAGGAGGCGTTCAATGGATGTTCACTTTAGGCTGCGGATGCTCGGACCCTTGTCGGCTGTCCAGGGGCGGTTACTGGTTCTGTGGGTGCAATATAGCATATGCTGAAGGGCACTCCCTAGGAGGGCATTAGCAAAGTCCAAAGGCAATGTCTTAATTAACTTCCATTAATTAACTTGTTAATTGTAAAAGCTACAAAGTTGTCCCAGTGAGAACATCTGTTTTCTTTCGGTCACCTGATATCGTAGCCGTTTTCAGAACAAAAATCCCTTCCATAGATCGCCCGCAAAAAAATTAGTGAAGGAACGCCATTTTTTCTTTATTTTGTTCATTGCGCATCTTCGCAGAAGCGTATTTCCTTTGTTTTTTAGAAAATCTGTATACACTTAGCTGGGACACCCTGTATATTGTTGCATGTTAATCCGGTAGGAACATCGATAGGACGTATATTAGACGTTGCAATACCTCACAAGCAGGTCTATTGATTGTACAAATGTCCAACTGCTACATCCAGAAGATACCCATCTATACAGTTATGTGACGCAATCAGACAATTGGCTTACCATGATTTCGGTTACGTTATCGTGAAACTTCTGCATTCTCCTAAAACTCCTTATTGTCTCTTGTGTATTTCTCCCATTTCGTGATGAGCCACCCATGCTTGTTTCTGTTGTGCATGCTTGAGCCAGTGTAGCCACCCAACTATGCCCAATCTTTATTTCAATACTTATTTTGATCTTGATTTATCTTTTTCTTTTCTATACTGTATACAATATTTAGTACTATTTAGTAATATTTTAGTAATATTTATCAAAGCACATTCTTTTAAATTGTGTAATGTAATGTAAGATGTCAGTTCGTTCTACAGACTGTTTATTGTTTGAACAAAATATTCATGCAACTTAATTTTGACGTAAACCTTACTGTTATCAATTCTGATCTCAGGACATTTTGCTGCCTGTCACAGTGTTGTGTAGCTCTATCTTTGTGCCGAGGAAAGAAAGAATATTTGGCCAGAGAGTTTTTTCTTGTGAACAAATGAAGCTTACAAGTAGGAATAATTGTGCTGTGTTCCCATTTCCTTTGCTTCAAAATATATTGGTATTGATTAAACATTTGTATTGAAGAATGTCCATTACGTTCATGACAGTTTTGGATTCATCATGGTGAGCACTGTGGAGGAAGAGATGTTTGGGAAAGGACTGGGAAAATTGCTTATGATAATCAATCAAATGCCCTAGTAGCACAAAACGTCGCAGAAACGTTTTTATTTGGTCAAATTAGGATAGCAGACGATCAGGACGTCAACGCGACGTCTAGAAGCCGTAATTTATAGTATGTTTATAGGACGCGCCGATTTAACGTTTATAATACGTCTTCGATATATCTGTTGAAGGGATATCCTAAAGGAAGACCTCCTGTAAACGTCTTCCGTTCACGTTTGCGAGACGTACCAACTTTCCATTTATAATACGTCTTCGCCATCTGTGTTCAAGACGTATCTAAGTGTCGTTTCACACCATGCATCTTTTGTTGCACGAAACTTGGTTTCACGAAACAGATGCTTCGTGTGGAATGGTCGAACAAAGATGCGCAACTCAGTTGCGCATCTTCGTTTGGGAATCGCTTCTCGTGCAATTCACCGGCATCTTCGACGAGCATCCTGTCAATCATCGACAGACGTCAGCGAAGTTTGTCCAATGACTGTACACATCGCACCCACGTGACATTGAGGCGGAGACGCGGAGAGAGAAATTTGTCAAGAAAAAGAAAATGGCGGAAGGAGTAGCCGGCGAAGAAAACGCGGTGTCAACACAGGTAAGCGCTTGTCATTTATTCGTTGCAAGGTTGTCCTTATAACTTTATTAGTACTGTACATGCTAGAACACGCTTGCATTTCAAAAGCAGAACCTGCTACAAATCATACGTGCAAAGAAAGTCGTGCATTGTTGATGCTAGTTTAATTGCTTTCAGTTTCGCTGGACAACTGACAACCAGCGAATAATGTTGGAGTTCTACAAACAGCATCAGTTCCTATTCCAGCCGAAACATCCTGACTACAAGAAAAAGAGTCTGCGTAGCGACACATTAGCTGTATTGAGCGAGACGCTTGGCTTTCCGGGTGAGGCTGGTGCGTAGTTGAGACGCGTTTCGTGTCATGATCTTTTTACGCAGTACCGGAAATAAAGTCCAAATTCCACGCGCTAAGAACGTATTTCAATAAGGAGTACGCAAAAGTGAAGGCGTCGAAACCGTCAGGAGCATCTACCGACAACGTGTACACCCCAAAGTGGGAGCTCTATACGGATATGCTGTTTGTGAAAGGCGTTGGCGATCCGGGGCCATCTGTAGACTCACTCGACTGCACTGCACCCAATATGGTAGGCCCCGTGTTAGAAAATACACTGTCATGTATATAATGGGAAAATAGGTAGGGTATGAACAACTAAAATTGTATTATTAGTGCCCTTTTTGAGTGCCCCAGACTATTACGTATATGTTTATGTCAGATGTTATCATAAATTGTTGCACTTGCAGGATTTCTATTCACAGGAGGGGGCAGAGGGTGAAAGCTCGCAACAGAGAGACTGTGCAAGTGACAGTGATGTGCAGGGAAACTCACCACCACAACCGCCACGACGTAAAAAAAAAAAGAAGGCAGAGTCACAACCAATTAGGGAGCAAGTATTCCTAAGAGCCTTGCAGATTCTGAAGGATGGTGACCACGTAACTTCGGAAAGTGCGTTTGGTGCTACTGTAGTGGATGCCATGCAAGGTATCGACGAGGTGAGGAAGGACCTGCTAAAGTTGAAAATAATGGAACTGATCTTCCAGTTTAAGTATAATGCACAAGTCATACACAGCACTGACACCATGTAACATTTGTCTTTTGTTTCAAGTTTAATAATACACATGTAGAAAAATGTTAAATAAACTAATCTTGAAAAAAGCAACTGTCAGGCTTCCTTATTGCGTACAGTCAGCGTGTACTGAGGCGGTCGTCCTGCCATTCTGTGGCACCCTCTGCAGAAAAGTAGGCACGGAACTCTTCTTGTACCCTGCTGGCTGCGGCAGATGCGTGATAGCCCCTTTGTCTGAGCTGCATCATGGTACCAGGTGCCCTACATTCACTTTCAGCTCTGACATCCCTGTCAGCCCCTCCACGCCTCAAAAAGTTGTGGAGAGCACAGCATGCGAGTACGATTGTTGTAGCATTATTTGGTGTTGCCTGTATTGGCTGGAGCAGGACCCTGAATCGCTGCGCAAGCACACCAAAGAAGCTCTCCACTAACCTGCGAGCACGAGAGTGTCTGCAAAACGTGAAGAAACAGTATGAAGCTTGGGGACTTTAGCAATACCTGATACATGCAATAACCTGAATCATGAATGATGCTATAAGAACTGTGTTTCAGCATCTCTACAGTTAATACCCATAATAGTATGTATTTAAATCGAGCAGCAGTGAGATGTGAAATTTATGCACTGTATGCTATGGGACTATCAGTTAGTAGTATCAGTTAGTAGTAGTTGTACCTCCTGCTTTCTATTGACATGTCGGAGCCTGGATACGGTCGCATGACATTTTCCTCCAATGAAAACCAATAAACACATACGGCTGGAGCTGTACCCTACCTATCAGTTCACATGATACACATCCAAAATTAGAAACTGTGTCGTCACAAAGAATTTTTAGTCTGAATACCTGGCAGTGGCTCAGGTGGGGGAAGGTTGAGCTCCCCTGCCTTCAGTTTCTTATAAAATTTTGTTTGTTTGAAAACTGTGGAGTCATGTACACGTCCATTCGTGCCTGCACTTACGTACAAGGCCTAGAAAGGACAACATATTTATGGAACTGTAAGTATTTCACGAATGTATAAGGGTTTAACTAGGCATGCAAGGATGACACCATGATGTATATATATAGGTACATACGTTCAGGTCAGCATCAACCACAGCGAATAGCACAATGCTGTGCTTCCCCTTATAGTTGAAGTATAGTGAGCCGCTGTTTGGTGGGCAGAACAACTGTACATGCTTCCCATCCATGGCTCCCAGGCAGTGTGGATATTGCCAGAGCATATCGAAGCGGTTCGCAACCTCATTCCATTCTTCTGAACAGGCCGGGAGTTTGACATATCTGAAGCACAAGGGTTGTATCTTCTAATTATGTGCATGACAAATAATTTGTGGAGTGGGCCATACCTGGGAGTGAGGCATTCAATAAGTGCAACACACGTTCTATACACAATGTTGTGTGCAGTGCTCACTCCAACCCTATATTGGAAGTGGAGGGACGACAGGGATTCACCTGTGGCGGCCCGTGGAAGACGACGACGACGACGCGCCTCTGCTGCCACGCACTACGGCGCTGGCACGGCAGTTCTACCGGCACCGTCCTAGCGTGAGGCCACGTCCATCTGCCCGCTGGGACATTCCATCATCGCCGGTCAGGACTCATGTAGAGGAATTCCACCTCCTCTACACACCTACAAATGAAAAGTGGATTGATTGCCAAGTCATCATGCTCATGGAGATACTACATAAATGAAGGCGCCAACCTGTGGCAAGGCGTCGTAATGTTATGTCCAACTGTTCCTCCACAGTAATAGCTTCCCTCATGATGGTATCCTGCCTTTGCAGCTTGGCCGTAACTATTTGTACGAGTTCCGCAAAAACGTCAGGTGTCATGCGCAAGTAGCGTCGGTGGGCGGTGGTGTCCGTGAGGAGGTCATTAAGCAGTGTATGATGCGCACCAGATTTCTTTCGCTTATCAATGTAATCTTTTACCCACACACTACGTTTTTTTGCTGGAGGGACGTCTTCAGCAAGCAACAAAATTATCAGTGCAGCCGCCGCGCGTTTCCTCCGCTGTTGGAACGCCATTCTTCAAGTTTGCCGCCGCTTTCGCGGTTGCTACGGCAACTAGGGACGCCCAAAGACACGGCTGATTGGTTAACTCGCTGTCAGCGCGCCCTCCTTTGTGCATCTTATGAGGCTGCATCCGGGGGCTTTGTGCCCTTCAGTTTCGTAGTGTGAATGCACGAGGTTGCGAGCAACTTGAGTTGCATGAAACCGTTGCATGCAAGAAAGATGCATCGTGTGAAACGACCCTTAGACGGGGACGATTTGTGTGCACTGAGTAAGTTTACTTTCGGTGGACCTACTGACTGTCTCAAATCAAAAGCAGAAGGAAACACAGGCGTTGAGTTGACGGTGAGCTAATGCTCCCAGAAATTTCCCAATTCAGTGTTGTTTGTGTGCATAATTGAAATACCCTTAGACACCTCACCCCCCATTTTGACTCAGAGGCGAGAACGACTATCGAGTTTGCGGGAGTTCCTAAGACGAGCAAAGTATAGCATCTGTTTTCCCTTTGCATGTGAATAGACCATGGTCTATGGTCACCTCTAGGCTCTGGTTCCCCTACGTGTAACGTCGTGGAGGGAGCCTGCTGTTCTTATGGTGGGAGCACCTCTGCTAACGCGGTCCACCCTGGTGAACTGCGTCTTCGATTTTGGCCGAAAGGTCACGTGGCAGTGTTGCTTGCAGCTTGCAGTTCTGCTTAGAGAAGCAGAAAATGGAACGTGTGGTGACGGTGACTGAGGTTGAAAAATGAAAAAAGAGGCAGATATCCGCAAAACTGTGCCCGGCGGATATCCACAGGGTTGAATTTTCTCATATTTAAATATGTGTTTTAAACGTTTTTTGAACGTCTTCACGACGGCCGCAAACACATGTTCAAGACTCGGGAAAGCGTCAACTTATCCTGGGATAGAAGATGTTATGTAGATCAGAATGAAGACGTCTCCTAGATGAAAATGTGGTTGTGGCTAGACCTTTCCTCGACGTTTACAAAACGTTTTGTGCTACTAGGGTGTTTATTGACCACCTGGGTAAAAACAGAATAGAGCATAAGACTACAGGAGCAAGCCTGTTAAGGAGCTTGGTGAGGAGGAGGTGTACTGTGCATGGTGCACAAGCAGTGCATTTTCTCCGCGGCAAATATTTTTTGAACTGGTACCAGTTGAACTGCGTTATCAAACAGGGACCAGTTCAACTCGAACCGGTTGGGTCAACTGGTCTCTGTTCGATAACACAGTTCAACCAGTCCCACTCTCAACCGGTCCGGGAGCGGATGCTCCGTCACCGCAGGGAGAGAGGTGAGTGATCTGCCATAGCATTTTTTCCCGATTTTTGCACACCATGCTCGTGTTAAGCCTTTTCTCGCACGTTTAGCGTTTGTCGTAGCGGTTAGGCCTTATTCCCGGTGTTTTGTACGCACATGTTTAGACTTCCAGCAACTTCCACGCCGTTGAGTTTCGTAGCGTCCTAAGCCTTTTCCCCGTGGTGTTGCATGTTTAGCGGTGTGTGCTAGCATTCTGTGGTTGTCGTATCATGCTAGCTGTTGTGCGGTTAGGCCAACTCGATGCCCTTAAGCCTTTCTTCTGTGCTGTCACGTGTTTAGCAGTAGCAGTTATGCCTTTTCTCTGGTGCTTTGAACGCACTCTTGCATGTTTAGACATGTTTAGCAGTGTTGCAATTTTTTGCCGCCCCTAGTATTTTATTGTTCTCTGTCTTTCTCACATAGAGCTATGATGGTGGTGCCATCTGGTTTGATGCCTTACAACTGGGTGGCCATCTGTCGTCGATCTCTGCA
This sequence comes from Ornithodoros turicata, assembly GCF_037126465.1. Lineage (NCBI taxonomy): Eukaryota > Metazoa > Arthropoda > Arachnida > Ixodida > Argasidae > Ornithodoros > Ornithodoros turicata. The sequence continues at coordinate 200,484,842 of NC_088201.1, forward strand.
ACTACCAATCTTCAAACACCTACATTGTGGTCGCTGCTCACTCGTGCGTTCCGGAGCGGTTTCTTCGACACAGCGTCCTTGATTTTAGACTAAATTGTTTATCTGCACTCTATTTCTATGTAGTTTTCTTTTTTATGGACACTGGTTGCCCACCAGACACATGGAAGACTGGACACGAGTTACATGCTCCCCAATGGACCTTTTCCATATTCGCGTCGCCCCTGGCGGGGGAATGTTGAACGTCGTGTCTTTCCCCTCAATAATGGTGACGCTTTACGAAGTGGCACGTACGTTGCGTGGGAAAGAAAGAAGAAAGGGAAAAATGCGGAAAGAGTGAAAGCGTATTGTACTCATTACCAGATCTCAAACGTCTCAGCCGCGGCTCGGAAGCAGTTGGCGTCGTTCGGGCGTAACTTTGAGGATTTTTTTTTTTTTCGTTTCTAAGGTATGTAGTGGACGTGAGAAACATACGCGTTCTTTCTACACAGTCTCCCATGTTTTTATCCCTGTTCGTAGGCATTACGGCCGGTGATGGGAGGAGAGCGAGATGTGCAGTCAGAGCGTTACCACCCGCGCTGTGTCCAACGGTGTGTAATATATTTTCACAACCACTCACACTGACATGCTGCTGTTCCTGTATCTTTTGAAATTTGTGTTTCTTGAAGGTTAGTGTGGTACGATGCGGCTGTCATAGGGGCGTCGGCATTTGTCAGCAGGCGGTTAGAACAGAGTCTTACCGAAGTTGGATGGGGTTAATTTTCACGCGAGAAAGGCAAGCTGTACCGGGCATCGCGAATCACCTACGAAACACAAAAGAGTGTGATCATTGATTTCTTCAACATCTTTGTTTTTTGTTCGTCGGCGTTGTTCGGACGTTAGGAATATACCCTTATGAAGTTACTGATTATGGATTTATGTGTTGATGATGGACAGTATGCTTTAAAAACATGTAAGTGGTGAATCAAGTTTCTACTCTTGTTGTTTACTATGTCTTGCTAGCGATTTTCAACTGATTGGTGAATATTCACGCCTATACAAAACGTTTAAAATAACTTTCACCTTTATATCTGCGACTTGCGATGTTTTAATATCTACTGTATTGTGCTATATGCAAGAATAAATGTTCATGCAGAAACGACATCTAGTGTAACTCCTTTTTACAGCAAAAACATACTTTCTGCTCATTTGATGCAAAACAATCGAATGTTATTGCACATTGAAAAGGCGCATCGACAATGAGAATTTCCAGGTGACTTTGGTGGGAAAATCTGGGCTGCGGCACATTAGGCCAATGGGAAACTAGACTGGGTGTGATTAAGCCACAATCCAATGGGTGTGATTAAGCGTGGTTCCACTTCATCCCCATTTACATGTACAGTGATTTCTCATTGAAACTCTCTAAATTCCCGTAGCTTTCAATATGGTATTTGTCCAAAATTAATATTGGCACTGTGGTGTTACACGTAAGGTTTGTCTGCGCTGTGTAGCGACATGTTGCACGCGCCGCAGTGTAGGACTGCGAGTGTTTACCTCTCCTACATTGCTACCGCCCTCGGCCGGGATCGAACTCGCGATCTTGAGCTCAGTAAGCCAGTACGTTACCGACTGAGCTACCGACAGCTACCAAAATTGCTGATTCGGAATGGGAAAAATGGGAAATTTTGGCTAATTTCAATGAGAATTGCGAATGCGATATCCACTCAAACCGAATGAGATTTCTGTGCTATTTTGAATTGGACTATTTCCAGCAGGGACCCTCATCTTGCATGCTCATCCTGATCTTGGATTTTTTGTGAGCCCACTTTTTCCTCGGGGAGGAATATTCTTCAAATATACAACACACTGTGTCATACGTGGTGTTCTGAAGAAGGATGAATGGCCGGTAGACTTCATTTGCCTGTTCTCCTGCGATATGACGGAGCATGGAGAGCGTCTATGCGCTTCCAAGACTTTTTTTGTAGTCCCTCAGTAGCTGCTAGGAACACTCCTAATCGCTGCTTGAGACGACGCCAGTTCCCTGCCGCATTCCTTGTGAAGATCATTTCTCGTGCTCGTAAACCTAGCGTTCGAAAACCCTCCACGATGCCTCTTCTATGACGACGTGGCACCATCTTCCCACACCATGTATCAGATGACAACGTCGAATGGATTTATCGTCTTGAGCGAGCGCTTAAGGCAGCGCTCGCAGTGCCAGTAACCTATGCCGATACAGTTACCACCAGAAGCGCCACTTATCATTATTCGGGAAGCAAAGTGACATGTACATTATTAATATGAATGACACTGTCGTTCATCTGCCGTTACCGTGGTTTCGGAAAGTCACGTGAAAACGAAGAGAGCTATGTAGCACCAAATCCCACGGCGACCGCCAGAGCTACTGGCTCGATGCTGGGAGATATATGCGCATGTTCGGGTCTCTATTATGTAAGCTTGCAAGAGGGAGGTTTGAGCGTGCACTGACCTTTTGTCGCCTTAGCGGAGGAGCCTGTTTTGACGTCAGAGCCTTCATTGCGCTGACCAAGAAGTCTGAATCCAAGTGCAATCCCCTTATGAGCCACCTGGTGCGCGACATTTTGATGCTCTCCGCCTGCTGGTCGACAGCTGGCTGTCGCGCTGAATGTAATCTACAGGAACAACCGGCCTAACGACCCACAGGTGCTTGTGGTGAGTGGGGTGGCTTTCTTGCTACACTGAAAGAGTTATAGGTTGTAGGGCTACCGAAGTATGCACGTGTTTTCGCTCTTTGTATCGTAAACAACGATCAGCATCAATGTGGCGTCGGCGACAGGCTCGGCGGGCACAGAATAATAGAGCACGGCGAGGGAGGTCCTTCGGCCGTGACGTCGCATGACATGCTTTAAGTTAGACCCCTCCTATTGGCCAAACTCTCTCTATAAACAACTCTGTTTGGTACAGAAGTAAGATGTCCTCTGGCAGGGGTCTCCACCAGCACCTCTGACTGGCAATCAGAAGGTGTCGGTTAGAATCCCAGTGCTGCTGTCTTTTGTTCAAATGCAATCATTCATTTAAAATGGCATCCTTCGTACCGTATGTGTTTAGGTACTACTACACATCATGAAAATTCACCTTTGAGTGTGTTACCGCAGGAAAGTCCTTACTGGCGAGAATGGGCATACCTGCCACACAACAAATGCTGTTGCATCCGTGCCTTCCTATGCTCCCTTCTACAAGTTCAACCCAACACAATTCTGCAGAGCGCTTGCTGATGTCGGCGAGGAATTCTATGAGGTTAGTAGTGAGTAGTATAAAACTGCCAGACGGTTACAACACACAATACTTTCTGTGCATTAATATATCATACTTCGAGAACTGGGTGCTGCTTCTTACACTGCAGTGCCTGCGTGACATGAGTTTACTTCAGTGTGCGGGTACCTACAATAATATGCATTTCGCTATTCGACTAAGCAAAATCATTAGTAATGATACATAAACATGGTGTAGTAAAACGTGGCTTTTTGTGATTTTCAGGGTGAGGTTATATACAACAAGTGTCGTATCTTGTGTAGAGAGAAGACGGGTAAAGACAAGGAGATGGAAGCTCCAGGAGGCTTCCCAAGCAGAGGTTACGATGCATTCACGGTAATACAATCATAACAAGTAGATCAACATTGAGACATAAAAATTGATACCATTGAACCGAGTTAACTATACGATTTTGTTTCCTGGCTTTTCCGCAGTACAAACTACAGGAAGACCAGGTACATGTGTCTTACGGGCGGTGTGTTTGTCCGAGGCTTTTAAAGAAAAACAAAACGTTTTCAATGCGCCGTCATACCATTCTCAAGTGCGGTGGCACGTACATAGGCTGGTGCTGCCCATGACGCGATGTTCACGCGGAGCAAATGTTGCCCGTGTAAACAGCCAACCGCCATATTAACAGGCCTGTCTCAGCCGTATTCATTACATATTCGCTGAAGACAGCATGAAATATTCCACGTAACAAACCCGTGCTACTGATTTGCTCCGTGCATCAATCTAACGACTCGTTCAATATATATAGCGGAGGCGTTTCATACTGAAGGTATGCGAGAGGACGCGTTCCACCTTCTCGTTGGCAAAGGTTTAACGTCTGTCAGTGGAGTTATCTCCTTCTGCAAACCACTGCAAGACGCGACGAACCTGTGTAATCGCGAAGCATACATTAACAGTGGGACAGGCACAGAAATCGTGACCCTAGACAGTATACGTTGTCTTGTTCAGGATATTGTTTGTGAACTTTCGAGACAGACATCAAGCATCCAGATACCCCAGAAGGACCCTCCCTTGTTCAGTCCATAGTTCAAGAAGAATTTCCAGGCGCTATGGTGCAACGGTCGTCCGTCCCGTTCCAACCATCATACGCGAATGTTATAAGGTCCAATTTGTCACTAAGATCTTTATTTATTTTAAGATCTATTATAGCTTTCTCGCAGGCTCCAAGTAGAATGCAACCCGAATAAGCCAACCACGCTAGTTGCACCTTTTCTCAACCACGGCACCGTTTGGCTTGCTATTGTTGCGGGATTCCTGGTCACGCCATTACAGCGTGTCGAAAGCGTCAAACGGACGAATGATAAGCTGGAACGTCTCTTGCCCAGTTGCCGCAGCCATATCGTGATGAGCGTTATGAAGATCACTCGGCCGGTTACTTCAAAATTGTTACGCTTTTCCAACGTCGTAAACCGAAGCTCCGAGTGGTAGTGGTAGCGAAGCCCGCGCCTTGTTCAAAGGTTCCTCCTACACTCTTAAAAATGAACTTCAACGCATAGCACGCTCCTAGCCAACCATCATCTCGAATGATATCGTTATCTGCACTGATTTGTTGAAAGAGGGAGGCGTACGCCTTTTTTGTGACACGTATGCTGTTCATAATTGTCACAAAAAAGGCGTACGCCTCCCGTTTTAGGCAAATCAAGGCACATAACGATATCACTCGAGATTATGGTTGGCTAGGAGCGTGCTATGCGGTGAAGTTCATTTCTTAGAGTGTACCCGTCCCCGAAATTCCATGCCTGTCGCAATCGAATGTCATCCTTAACCGGCGCTCATGGACTCTGGCTCATCTGTTTTTGTTTTGTCCTTAGCAATGTGCAAGACATTACGAAAAGTTACGTTTTCTGTTGGAATATGCCTCAAATTTGATTTTACAGCTGCTGTCCGAATCTTTGCTTCGTGCACTCCAAGTGTAATAATTTCTGGTGTTTGCTACACTGTAGAATTCCGAGCACTCCTGACGACTTCTCACGGTGTCATACTAGGTTACGAGGACAACGACGCTATGAGAGGTCGTGTTCACAGTGAAATAACGTTGCCAGTATAGAATCCACATGCGACTGTACGGAGACCTCTGCCGCCTCTAAAGTATATGTTACCAAATACACTGTGCTTGCTCTACATGCTGCGTCGTATAGTCGTCTCCTCTCCGATAATGTCGTCCGTACCCGACATCGTCATATCACCACTTGAAGATGCGCTCGCGCGCAGGGGCCTTGTTGTTCTATTCTGTCATGTATGAGCAACGGGTACACATTCTTACCCCTCACTAATGCGCTTGCCGAACCTATGCTTTTACCACGTGGCTATCTACGAGCCCATGTATTGTCACATTGTACACGTTGTTCAAGACATATCAGAAGATAACTCAGTGTCCTTTCCTCACCCTGAAGGCATATTTCTCAAGAAGATGGTGTCGTGTTCTCTGGCTGACGCAAGAAACGCTCAACTCCTATTACTTCTACAAAATATGTCCACGTCTTTGACACCTACAAATCCACTTTAGGAGGACACAGGACACAAGAGACTTCTTTGTCAAAGGTCGTACCGAGTTGCATCCGCGGAGAGGGAGGGAATCAAAAGCAAGGTTACGCAAGTCCTGTTTAAAGGGACTATCGCATCCGGGAACGTGTGTATGAGACCCATACCATAATGTTCGGTATCATTTCACAATCTACTTGGCCAAATTTCTCTTTCGAGAACGCCGTACATATTGAGTAAACGAATTTTAAATATTCCCGCCGCCTCTGAAGCTAAGGAAGCCCAGCGATAGTAACATCATGATGACGTAACGCAGCCGCACGAATGGGAGGGCTGCGCAGACGACAGTCTCCGAGCTCGTCTGCTTCGGGTTTGAGTCGCCATCGTCGCCATTTACCTCGCGAAAAGTCATCGATAAATACGCCGACTTCCGCTTGTGATTGCGAGTTCTGACGCGACCATGTCGCGTGAAAAACGGTGTTACGTTCCTGGGTGTACGAACACTTCGAGCTCTAACCCAGAAGTGACATTCCACAAGCCGAGGGACAGTGACACGAAGCGAAAATGGGAGGCAGTAGTCGCCAGCAGACATCTTGACGTACAAGGAGAAATACATGTGTCCCGCGTTTGTTCTTCACACTTTGCGGAGGATGCGTACATGGAAACGGATGTTCTACAAATCCGACTTGGAGTTCCGAAACGAAAGCGGCTGAAGGCTGACGCCGTGCCCACAATATTTCCGGAGCCAACTCGGCCGCGGTCTGCTGAGGTGGGTCACAGTTCTCGTATATGTCAAATGGGACCCAGCAAAAGGACATAATAATTGATAGGATCTAGCCCTGAAAAGCGTGCCTGCAACGCAGTTTACACGCTTTTCTCGGCGTTGGCACAGCGGGCGAATTTCGATCCCTAAAACTAAGCAATGTGGGTTTTGCAAGGGAAACCCATGAGCTGAGATGGCCATTCTCGTAGTGCTTGCTGGAAATGTCGCTTACCGATGGGATGGATTATTTTGAGAACATATATAATGAAGGGGCGTATGCACGTTTTCATTTAGCCGCGCGTCATATACGAACACGAACGGTACTTTGTCCTTTGTGGGCTCCCATTCAGCGAGCAAATTTGCGCGTGAGGTTTCATTTTCTCTACTGCATTAATGCATGCTGGAAATACAGGTTGCATGTTCGAAAAACAAGTGACAACTTTATTTTGAGATTATGAATGGGGAGTTTGTCGCCATGGGCGATACTCTACCCCATTGCTTCTGGTAATGTGGGGTATGGAACAATACGAGTCCATTTTCATAAGTGGTATCTGTACAAGGAATGGTTTTTCTAGGCAGATTTGTGAAAACCAATCTATTACATATCTTTTGAGATGTTGACTTATGAATTGGAATAGTTTCGTTTACAGGTCCAGTCCACCAGCTTCACTGAAGCCAGTGCAAGTGGTACGTTCCGTAGAAAGCTCTTATTAGGCATTGCTGCACACTCATGCTCCCGCCTATCTGTTCCAGTTTAAGATGTTTTTGTCGTACTTGTCCAATAACAGCCTGTTACAGTGATAGGTGTGATAATGTGTTTGTATTGTAGACGTGGAAAGGATGGAATCAGCAAGCGATGCGGGTGACTGTTTCAGCCTACGACAATCCATGTCATCAGCGGGTCCGGAAAATGGTACGTGCCCAATTCAATTATGCTCACTCTTGATAAAATCCATGGTGGCTAAAATGAATGCATAGGCAATTACTGTTGAGATTCATAGCTCCTCCTTCTAAACACAGGAGAGCAGTAATCACATTATATCCCATATTGTTTTTTCATAGCTGTATTGCATAATTGCCTTTCTGCATTTTTTGTATGGGTCATGTTGGTATTGCTCTATTTCTTCAGTACTAGTGCTGGATGGACTGCCCCTTGAACCATTTGTGCCCTACCAGATAGTCAGCCAATATGGGTTCCATTACACATTAGTACCGCACAAGCCAGAATCTGTAGCGGAAAGGGTTAAGGACAAGCAAACACAAACAGCTATTCCGACATCCACGCTTGGTAATATTGTAATATCATTTACAGGGAACAGACCTTTTACACACGTAGCCTACTACCAATTTGGTTTGCAGGCACTCAAACTGGGTTCCACATGCAAAGTAGGGAAAGCCAGACAGGCATGAGCCTTCCCCCTTCCAGCTCCCTTCTGTTGACATCATCTGAACTAGCAACTTGCTGTCCAGAAGACAGCAACATTGAAAGCGTGGATGTCTCTGCAGGACAGGCTTCCATGCAGCATATAGGTGCACCAGCATTTGAGGAACTGATGCCAACAGATATGCTTTACATGCCTCTTTCGCCCGTCCACTGCTCCACCCCAGCTAGAGAAGAACTTGATACAACCTTGGGATCTACATGGTATTCCGTAGTACAAGTGTATTATATTTACACAAAATTGTTAATAGCTCTGGTGATCTAGTGATTACAAAAAGGAAAGCTATGACGTCCATTTAAGTTAATATGAATTACATTCTGACCGTTGTGAGGCAAGTGTGACAGAATTACAGCGTATTTGTCTACCCACAGATTAATATTGCCTCTTGATGTGTTTTACTATATCCATGTGGGTGGTGAACCTAAACAGCTTGTACCCTATCATGAAGTTGCTACTATCTGTGTCGGGTCTGAACCCATGATAATTGGGTCAGTAGGTGGACATGCTACCAATCAATTGATAGGGGCCACCTTGAAATGAATACCACAGATGCCAACAGCATATGTTACAACAGCAGTCAAGGTGGTGGATAAAGCTTGAAGATAAAAAAGCTTAGGAAGAACAACAGACATACACACGGATAGCTGATAGCAGCAATATAACACGTACCACAGACATGACAGAAGTTATAACAACAAAATAGATGGGAACAGAAGGGGTAAGGAAGCTGTGGCCAACAAACTAGGCCGCCATGACCACGCTGGGCAACAGGTCATTTTAACCTTGGTGAAACAGACCTATAGGGAAGGATGTACAGGGATTTTATGAAAAAGTCATCCTAGAAACACCACCGCAAAGTGTGCTGCCCTGACGAATAGGCCGTGCATTCCAAGACATAGATGCCTTCCTAGACTGAATAGCAAAGGCTTCTACTTCACACACAGCATTGTATTACACATATACGTTTCGCAAAGGTAAATAACTTCTTTTCTTTCTCGATGTAGCCAGCCTGATCCGAAGGACGTGACGGTCCACTCATCTGAATTAACAGAGGGATCAGAGACTGAAGAGTAAGCTTTGCACTTGAAAGCTGTGGGAATTCTTACATTGCAACTATTTTTTTCCTAGTGACGAATATGAGAAGGAACATGAGTGACATCTTTCTAAATCCCATGTGCATCGAACGTAAATACAGCATGCTCCAGTACGCTGTGTTTTAAGACATAGAAATATGTGATTGCTTTTCAGGCTAAATCCAGAGGAACGTCTCTTCCTGGTGGCGGAGTCAAGTCTGCGAGAGCTCCTGTCACAGTGTCCTTGTGGCAGCAGCGATGCTGAAACAGACATCACAACAAGGGGCACATGGCTGAGAGCAGCAACAGCTTGCAGCTGTGGGAAACTACGTACATAGTCCAGCCAGCCTTGGGTGCAAGACAGACCACTCGGAAACATCCTGCTCTGTAGTGCGATTCTGTTTTCCGGCGTGAACATAACCAAGGCATTTCGTATGTTCGCCATGATGAAGGTACAAATACTGGCGCTTTTCTAGTGTTAATGTAACCAAGGCATTTTGTACATGTTCCATACGTGCCAACACTGACTTTGTCTCAGTACTTCAGAACACAGAAACAGCACCTCTTTCCTGCCGTGAATGATGTGAGTACATTTATAAAGTGTGTGCCTATTATCATTCAAGAAAACAAGTAACATATCCTAGCGGTAGCTCGAAAGTCACAGAATGTGTTCACCCAATGTTCCTTTTAGTATGTGATCTTCTCTTATCTACAACTGTTGTAGGTCTTCCTGAGCAGACAAGCTTAGCTACTGGACCGGCTCCGCCCAGTGCCCCTGACCCTTGCGGGAGATGGCAGATGTGATTCGCCAGGCCACACAGCCCTCTATGGCACTTACACACTGCTTGAGACAGTTGCCAATAGGATCATCCACTTTGAATTGGTCAAGGTATCTCATACCAAATCTTTCTGTAACAGTATCGTAAACATTGCATCATGCAATTCATACTTTTTCGGGTAATACCCGATATTTACCCTCAAGCTTCCAATTTTCAGCCTTAATCCAGTTTCTCCCTAAAAAAATGTGGTTCTAATTAAGTGGTTTTGTCATTGGGGAACTGGCAGAGCTTACTCACAATGTTGTACTAAAATCCTTAACACTACGAGCTCAGGACTAATTGCTGCTATTCAGAGAGTGGAAGAAGTATCGACGCTATACAGGCCTACAAGTGTTGAAGTTCCACAGCCTAATTGAGCACATCGAAACATAGCTCTGTTGTTTCTGTTGTCAAATGACCATACCTCTAGGGGGCAACACTACCCTGTATATGGGTATAACATGTCTAATACGTCGATCTTGGTATTTTATGTAACAGTCAACAGAAGTCTCAAGCAGCAATGCCATGGAGGTACATGGTCTAAAGAACTGCCTTGCCTACCTTGAAGCACATGACATGGTTGTGGACACCATAGTGACTGACCGCCACACTGCAATAAAGTCCGTGTTAAGGGAATTGTGTCCACACATCAAACACCGTTTTGACGTGTGGCACGTTGCGAAAGGTGAGCACTCTCAACAAGCATGGAAAGTTGCCTTTGATATTCAAACTCATGTGGTAACATCGAACAGGGATCAAGAAAAAGCTTGTGTCTCTCAGCCGCTCCACAAAGCACCAAGTTGTGAAGTTCTGGATAGAGAGCCTTATCCGACACATATACTGGTGTCCAAAGTACAGTGGGGAAAGTGGTGACGAAGACGTCTGGCGAAGTGGGTATCGGCAGTGAACCACATTGTCGATGTCCATGAGCATGACAACCCACTGTACCCAGTTTGTTATCATGGCCCAGTTTCAGAACCACGAGAATGGCTCAAAGAAGGTAAGTACAAATAAATGAACCAATGGGTGCAGTCAGGCGATAAGTCAAGAAATCTCTGAGAAAACTTTAAATGAATATTTGGTAAAGTAATTGCAGCTGGGTTTTCTGGAGTAACACAAATGCAAAATGTGTGACATATATGCGTGTGTCTACTCTACATGCATGCCCTGTTATCATTGTTTTGGGAAGTGTGATTTAGCTGGAACTGAACAAAATTCAGGAAAACTGCTTAACCATTTCTTAAATATAGCACTGCATGTAAATGGTTTTGGTGCTTAAAACATACAGTTCTCACAACTCAGACCTCAGTGGCTGAACGATGGTGATGACAGGCAGGGTGAAGTGAACCGACGAGGCTGATTGTGGCATTAAACAAGCACACTCTTGAAAATGGTGTCCTAAGATTAACTGTACAGTATGACTTTAATAAGTCACACTATGCAGTTAATCTTAGGACACCATTTTCAAGAGTGTGCCTGTTTATGAATGCATTTTTTAAAATTATATACAGTGCTTATTAGCACTGCTGACACAATCACGTGAGGTAGGTTTTTTGAGTGGAAGCTGAAGTTAATTTCCGCGTTGTATCAAAATTTAAGCTACACCATTTTTATGGGTGTGTAGGAAAGGAGCCTTATTGCACTGTTCATCCCATTGACACACATGGATTTTTCATTGCTTGCCCTCCTGTGGAGGGCCCAATAAATAGCACTATGGTCCTAAATTTTCTTTGGCAGGCATGTACTAGTACGTAGACATAGCAACAAAAATACTAAAGAGTGGACAAGTTGATTTATCCCTTTCTTACACCCACGAGTTCAGTCGTGTGCTATGTCGTGGTTGCATCACCAAGCATCGAGCTTATAGGTAATTTTACATAATAAGTGGTCGAGCTGGTGGATGAACTCCAATGTCAGGAAGCCTGACCAGCGAGTGACAAGGGAAAGCAAGCACAACACAAGTGGCTTGTTGTGTCTGTTTCTTTTTGTTTTTTTCTGTTGTCGGTTGCTCACGCTTTCTCAAGATAGAGTAGTAGTTTTGTTAACTTTGTTGACAGAGCTAGAATTAAGCTTATCATTTACAATTACAGATAGTGAGACGTACGCAAAGGTCAAGGACATCTTGACAGCACCCGCACTGCTCAGGGATGTCCCTATGCTTTCTACAAAACAACAGACATATGGCCTGGAGTCATACCACAGTGTCCTGAACCACTTCGTTCCGAAATCCTATTCATTGTGGTGGCCAGGTATTAAACCTTCATAAAATCATGTCACACATACAGAACTTGTACCCTCTACATTACAAAACTGGGTTTTAGGACACAGTTGGCAATACTCCATTACAACGAGAATGCTGACCGTGTGCATGTGGAAAGAGAGGGCTCCAAGCAGTTCCGACTGAAGCCATCCAAGCTGAAAAAGACGTGGGTGGCCGTACCCCTCAAAGAAAATGCTACCTATGGTATATTTTCACCACTGCGTGCATCATGTTCTGTGTCAATACATGGATGTAGTTATTGTGGCTAGTTTGAAGATAGCGCTAGTTATAGAGTGTTTTATCCTTTGCAGAATTTTTTTATTGAAAAGCTATGAGAGCAGCATATATAGATCTCGTTTTTGCCTGATTACTTTAAAAAATTTAATTAGGTGATTCCAGACAAAAGCAAGCAGAATGAGGCTATCCTTGTTTAGAGCTATTTCAGGTCTAACAAATCCTAAAATACACACGTGCCTTAAAATATCCATCCTTGAACATTGATATGAAAATGAGCTGAAACCACGCTGGCGGGGAATGCAGGAAGCACAGCGCTCACTTCATGCAAGAGCTCGACATAATTTGAAGTAATGGAAATCATCAGAGTAGGTGCTGATCTACTGGCTAAATAAACCACTTCTGTTGCCGTAGATGGCTCTTGAGGAGCGCTTTTTCAGTCTCTCATCATCTGCATACGAAAATTCAGCAATAGATATTTCACGGCATGCTTTTTAGGATTTTTAAAAGATAGAATGGCTTTCAATGTGGATTTTCTCCTGTTCTGCTTGCTCTTGCTCAAAGGTCACATATGCCCCCTTCCAAATGATGTCCGCCTTGCAGTATAACTCAATTGGAAAAGTGATGTCTGTGCTGCTCCCATAGCTTTTTCATAAAAACACCCAGTATTAAACATAGTCCTTCAAGTTCACCTAACACATTTATCGTCAACCTAGGCTTATCCATCAACAGATTATGCGTCAACACTGATTGCAGAGTTTCTGACTCGCATTCAAGAACACCAAACGCAGTCAGCAGCTGCAGAAACTCGGCCAGCTCGTTCAGCAACATATGGCGAGAAGCCAACTCTTAGGCAAGCTGTGGAACAACACCAGACACGGTACACAAAATATTGGTTCTACCAAGTTGCACCCAACCTGCTTGCTCCTGATGACTTAACTATATTCTGGATTTTACATGTAGGTTCCAGAAGGGAAAGTAGGCCATGTCCACACCGGCTGAGGAACACGGACAGCTGGCCATCTTGACATATGACATCACAAACGGCCCTTTTCAGGGCCAACCAATGCTTTATGCAAAGACAAGCGTTGCTTGTAGATCAACCCACCTCATATGACATTGCGTATTAATCATCAAACCCATTTTGATAACTGCATAACTAAAATCATTAAAGGGACTATCGCATCCATGCGTGTACGTTAGTCGTCGCTTAATAGTTAACTTGGCCAAAATTCACTTCCATAAACAGCTGAAGACAAATTTGTCACTCTCAGCAGCTATGAGCCTTGCGTGTGTGACGTTTGCTCCAATTTTGAGAGAAGGAATTTTGAAATACTCTAATATCCGTCATCCGCTCTTGCCCACGTGATTGTCAGTGAGCAACGTAGAAAAAAATGTCACTGCAGTGGCACAATCAATTGGGACGGATGCGGCAGCCCCTTTAAGCAGTACCTATTGTACGAAAAGAAGTCTTATGGATATGCTGAATTGCAAAACTATGTTTTGTTATAACCAAGTTAACATTTTTTTTCATTCCAGCACATGGGCAGTTCTGAGAAGACAGCAGCCTGGAATCTACTGAAATTGTGAACAACAGTATCATCACCATCTGTGCATGGATATTAAATACCATTGTAGCATTTTGTTATGCAAAAAAAAAATTAAAACGAAAAACACGAAAGAATTTATATTCGTGCTATCCGGGAGGTTTTTCGGTATGTGTGGTGCATGTACTGCTTTCGACACGGCAGCTTGTGGCTCTTGATTTTCATCACATTTGAAAAAAGGTACATGATCTTTTTATGAGCATTAGCTTAATGAGTTAGATGTTTTAGAAAAAAGGAAGTGAGGTATGTGGCTTTGAAGCCTTACAGTGTGATAAATGTACAGGAATGTACACTCACGGCAATAATATCAGGTCGACACCATCTAGCTTACCTACTCCTTTTATGTTCACTGAAGTATACAGCCTTGTTAATATGAAGGTATAACCATGAAAAGCCAGCAGATGCATATAATATATGTATACTGAAAACATACCATTCTTAAGAAAGAAACCCTTGGTATGAAGGCGACGGGTGCTCTCTTTGAATCGCTCGCACAGCGCAGCCTGGAATTTGTCGCCTATTTCTAGGTCTGAGGTAGCCCCAGACCCAACTGGCAAATATAGAATAGGCTGTGAACCTCAGACACCTATGTAAACATAAGGCCAGTCAATTTCAGCGATACTGCAGCAAAAAAGGATGACCAACTCTCATACATAAGAGGTGACCAAAAGACAACTGCAAATATCCTAGTATATTCCAACATATCTATAGAACATTGCATTAAAAGGTTGCATTAGAAGGTTGCATTAAAAGATGAAACTCCTACATATCGGTTAAAATACAGCTGTGGTTGCTGTAAGGGACTATTACCGTACCCGCCCTAGGAAATGACATACGTACCTGTTGTCTGTCGGATTCAACAGCCGCAGCCGATAGTCGCAGCGGCAGTACTGGCGTGCATTCACCGCCAGCAGTTCCCTCCGCAGACAGAAGTCGTAGAAAAGACGGTGCTCGGTGATGCACTGCACGCCAGCACTGTCACACAGAGCTGCAACCTGGCTCACTGATGTGCAGCACAAGTATTCGTCTGGTTGCTCCGGACTGCAGACGCCGCACAGACACCTGTCGTTTTTCAAGTACCAGTCCAACAATCGGTTGATAGCGTAATTGCAGTGGGTGCGATGCGTACAATGTGATAATCTGACTTACCGCAGGTCATCGTTTTGCGTGACTTCGCGAACAACTGCATCCCTGTTGATCGGAGGATGAAGCGGAAGTGGGTCCGTTGAATACGGATCATCGTCTGACACCACGTCGTCCGAGCTGTCCTCACTGAATTCATCCAGCAGCGACGAGGAAAAACTTTCGCTTTCGACGTCCGACATGATCACAGCTAGGCTCTACGCGGTTTCACAGGCAGACGACGTCCCGACAGTCGCTCCCTGATTGGTGCGGCCAGGCGCCCACAGCTCCCCATAGAGCCCATAGTTTGAGATAATTCAGGCAACACTGGACATACGACCAATGAAAATGCGTCGTGATGCCTAGCAGCCAACCAATCAGCAACCTCTCAGTTTGGCTCGGCTTTCGGCCGGCCCTGGCTGCCATTGACTTCTACTGGTTTTCATACCTGGCGCCCGTTATTCCAAAATAACTAAGACACTTTTGATAGGCGAAATACATATTTATTGATGCAACGTATAAACTCAAATGTTTGACTCATATATTCACCGTGCGTACAGGACGTTTCGTTCCTTGAATAGACAGCAACCAAACCAAGTTCGAACTTGCAAAGCACACATACAGTCTACTTCTGGAGGCGAGCGAAGTCCACGAGTGCGTGCGTTTCACAGATGAGCATCTTCTCATTCTGGCGATGCACCGTAGGTCACACAGTCACGGGAAATACTTTTGTCGTTACGAACACTCTCTTCTTAGTCACTGTATTTGAAAATGCGACAGCGCTCGAAAGTGTTCCTCAGGCGTCAGCTCACCAAGCATTCCAGTTACGACCCGGCAAGAATGTCCGTAGGTTGACACTTTATCGGAGATCAGTACATGGCCAGAGTCACTATAGCTCACGAACAAACCCGCGCGTACACTTCCTCTTTGGTCGTTGTGATCAACCGACATCGGCGAGCCGCGGAGACGCAGGGACCTCGCTTGGAGCTGCTCGCTTGGCCGACTGACCAGACTGCCCGCGAAAAGTGAGCTGTCAGATATTTCGAAACGTTATCAACCAATCCCGGAGCGCGCATCCTCCTTTGGCCAATGGGCATCCGTCATGATGCCTGACGATGTAATACCACGTGACTCTGACGTGATTTTATTTTTCTACTGCCGCAAATGCGGGGAGCTGTGGAGGCCTGGTGCGGCTGCGTGACGTTTGCGGAGAGGGAATACCAGAAATCCCTCAACGTACGTCGTCTGCTACGGCTATGTTTTCCATCAAACTGCACAGAAACTACTCCACTTCTTCGTGTCGGACTTTTTGTGTAATTATTGGCGACGAACGACGAGTAAAACGGCGCTATAGTTTCGGAATCAACCGGGACGGATGCGATAGTCCCTTTAAAGCTATAATGCGAGAGACATCAAGCCCTTGGTCATCCCTGTTGTTGTAGTAGCGAAAAAGGAGGGTTCCATGTGTTTCTGACTATCGCCGCCTGAACAAAAGTACTCGAGAATATGTATACCCCATGGCAAGAATTGACGATGCGTTGGACACCATACAGGGCGCTAATTGCTTCCGAACTCTTGATTTCGGTTTCGGATATTGGCAAATAATTGGGATGTGCTAACCGAATCCGCCAGTCCTCGAGTCCTAGGCAGGGATTCGAGATTCAAGAATCGGGATCCCAGTGTTCAAGCTGGTGAATCGAGTATTTCGAATCCACCAGCAGCGTTTATTTGCTTCTTTTTAAAATTGGCACCTCTGGAGTCTGCCGAAAGCCTGATTCCACGGCGTGTGTTTTCTTGTTTGATCGTTTACATTGTTATCATCTGGCGAAGTTCCTCATTCAACATCAATTTATCTGTTGTAGTTACTGTTCTAGACTGAAAGAGTTCATGCAGAAACTCATACGTTGATTTTTTAAGAGTAACATGGTTTCGCTTTTGATTTGTGTTTTGTTTTCTGAAAGCAATTCAGGTTCGAGAATTATGTATTTCTAGTAGTCGGTGAATAACATTTTGAATAAATTAGACTTAAGCAGAAGTTTATTGTATATTTTTTCTCTCTTTTTAAGGAAGGATTCCAAAGATTCGAGGTTTGTAAGGTTAGTGAGTTCGCAGAAGTTTACTTAGGTTCCGGTTCGGATTCACAAAATTATGGATTCGTCCCATCTCTAGCAAATACTGTTGACTAAAAGTGACAAATCCAAGACTGCTTTTGTAACTGGATGGGCTATTCAAATTTAATGTCGTGCCATTCGGCCTTTGCCACACAGCGTTCGAGCGGATAATGGACATCGCACTAAGAGGGCTTCGGTGGAAGACGTGCCCATATTACCAGATGTAGTCGTCTCTTCCGCTACCTTTTATCTCACAGTTGCACCAACGACGCTCAACGCACGACCAAGTTCGCCGAGCTAGTTGAGTTCGCTTCCAGTTTCCGAGCGTTGCACCAAACGCGCTCAGCACTAGCGCAGCTCTCAATCTCGTGTCAAACCTCGACTCAGCGGAACCGTCCTCGTCGACGGCTCCGGTAAGGGAACCGAGGTCATGCCGCTAGAGTTTTTGTCGGTTATATTTTCAAATAAGTTGTGCCAACACAGCAAGGAATGGTTTTCAGTCATTACTACGAGGAAGTATAGTGTCGACGGTTCTTCGGATTCAGTTGCATATGACAAGAAGAATGGACGTTAATCGAATTTTCAAAGTATCATAATGGTTTTGTGTAAGCGGCCATGCTGATTGCCCGTGTGTGTGCGCCCAAATTCTGGTAACACAGAATGTGTGCTAGCTTCAGCACAGCAAAATAATGTCGCAAAGCGGTTTACAACTAAAGATGATATAAAGGGACAACTGAGCAGCATTCAACTATCTCATTTCCCCGTCATTTATCGTTGGCCTCGAAGGTAGCCACTGGGAAAGCAGCCTTACTTCGTAATTTTCTGTTATCACCCGTGACACTGCACTACGTACTCTTTCAAAAGAGTTTTATGTGGTACCGTTCCCGTTGCCTGTGAAAAAGTTTCACTGCACAAGTGCAGGTCATTCCGGTACGTTCCGCCGTGTTGTGTTGTTGTCGTGGAATAAATGCCTACTACTTATTATCGTGCGAAAGTGTCAGTAAGAATCAGAGGGTTTCTAGGCGGCTTTGAACCGCATCCTCGGTGCTCGCCTTCAGGCGGTTCCCATGGGTTTGTACTTTCCATCGCGCTCTTTCACACTCTCTCCCATGCTATGTGTCACATTTCCCTCACTTCACCCATCCGCTACAGAAGGTTGCTCCGTACGGTTGACAAAAATATGCACAAGATAGAAACCAAATTCACTTTATTTTCCAGCGTCACGTTATCTGTGCATGGACTTACAACAAATACAGGAATATAGAAAACGAATGTACACCTATTTTAAACATTCCTTACCGCGGTTATCCAATATTCCTGCGTCGGAACGGTTGGAGCGGAAACATGGACGGATGAGCAGGAAAAAGAAACACATGCGCACACGACGAACACTTTTCCTGTTGAGTTGTCGATATCACAGCGTCAAGTTCAGTGTCGACAGAGCCTTGGACGCAACGAAAACTCCAAT
The DNA here is from genome assembly GCF_037126465.1 of Ornithodoros turicata. Classification (NCBI taxonomy): domain Eukaryota; kingdom Metazoa; phylum Arthropoda; class Arachnida; order Ixodida; family Argasidae; genus Ornithodoros; species Ornithodoros turicata. The sequence continues at coordinate 200,503,494 of NC_088201.1, forward strand.
GCCACACATAAGAATTCGGCAGAGTGCGGTGCACTGTGACTCTGTACTCTGGATTGGTTGCTGCTTCATCCCAAACGGATACACGGACTGCCGGGAACACCTGCTGACAAAATATTCACAGCAGAACTCGAGCCAAGCAGCTCAGGTTTCGAACATACGTGCTGTGATTCCCTGCGCTTCAAAGTTGCCCAGTCGCGCGATATAAGGGACTTGCAAAGTTTAGTGAAAGCATGGCAAACATTTAGATATAGTGATCGGAAACGCACGATATGTTATATAAGGCAGATCTGGAAATATGTTAACTATAAAACATTATGCCCGATTCCAGTGTCGGTCTCTCCAACCCTGCAACAAAGAACAAGATTTGAAGATAAGTGTGGTAAGAAAAAGGAAGAAGAAGACCATTCGGGCAGCGTGGAATGCCGCACTCACTTGTGTGTCATTTGACACAGCAGCAATCACGAGGACCTGCAAGTTTCCAACGAAAAACGAAAACTGATCCTTCCACATAAGGGGCGGAGCAGACGAACCGTTTCAAACATTTATTATTTATTATTATCGTATAATTTATTTCATAGCTGGAAAGAATGATCGAGGCGAAAAAGGAAAGATGTCATTTTACTCGCTTTTCGACAAGTACGTTATGGCTGATATGTGGCTCCGGTACATTTTTTTATAGAGGCCTCACGTGAGAGAATATCATACAGGTCCGGCTAGTCAGTTTGGAGGAGAGCAAGATGCATCACACACAATTCTTTTTGCACTGCAATGACGGAGCAATAGCTCACTGGCGGTGCTGGTTCCAGAGGCTGTGCCCTGTGTTTTGTCTTCTTTCTTTTTGTTACTTCCATCGGTCAGCGGTTTACAGCATCGAGTTCATCCACCACCTTACCTGCATCTGCGCCATATTACTTATATCTTGTTGCCCATGAAGTTCTGTTCAACCTTTGTTGGTCTCTGAACAAGTGTTGTAAAATTGTAACGTACGGCTGTCGTATGATATCGCATGACGTACAATGTGCAGTTCTCGTCGTTAGGCACTTATCCTCATATAATGTACGAAGAAGTGCAACGTTTTGTGTATACTGTTCTTCAGTCATAGTATCCTTCTTCCAATGTCAAATCAGTATTTTTATTCTGTATTTTCTCTGCTTGTACAGGGCGGCTCCTGTATTGACGAGGACGTAACGGTAAGCAAACCCACGTTTAATGCCGTGACGACATACAATGCGCATTCTGTGGACCAGCATAGAGCAAATATAAATATTACACACAATGGGGATTCAGAAGCTTCGAGTGGCCTGAGAAAGAAGACTCATGGATAACACTCCCCGAAAACTGAAAGCAGAACACACAGGAGGTCAACACACGTGTGCCTTTGATAAGAATCTCTTGTACTTAAGGATGCCAGTCGTGAGACTACTTGAGAACTCAAGTAGTCTCAAGAACTTAAGATACTCAAGACGCTTACATACTACTGCTTGGGTTGCAAGGCAGTTCAACTTCAGAAGGACACTTATAGTGTACTAACCGGATACGTTGGTTGGCGTTGTATTTAATTTCCAGAAAAAGTCTAGCCAAATACGTCAGAATAATATTAATGTAAAATCCTTAACTGTGTCGGCGATGTAGTTCAGACCTCAAAGTGTTGCGCGTCACGCAGAGCCAGTTTTTGGGCTGACGCACGCTGTCGGGGATGTGGTGTTCACCAATGGCCACACACATGGCTCACTCAATCCGCGGGCCTCCTAAGTACAGCGCTTCGTCGACCCTATCTTAACTTACGACCATTCTCTTCTGCAGCTGTTTTCAAACTATTCTCTCTTTCTCTTGTCCTCCTCTACTTTCATGTTTTGTCCCTTTTTAGTGTTGGAAAGTCTGACATGGAAAGGACAGGCAAGTTACTCTGAAGACAGAACAGCCAAAAAATATGTTAGCGTTATAACGTGTAAACCATTTGGGAACGCTTCACAACGCTTCAAGAACCCTTCACATACGCTACGCAACCCTCCACACGACACTATACAATGGTATAAAAGAAAGCATCCGCAGCCATATCAGCCTTTCGGACTTCCTCCGATTCATCTTGGCGGAACCGTACTGCAGCCTCGGCCACCCTTTCGCACCGCTCTTCCGCACATCTTTCAGAACCTCTCTAACCTGTCGACCACCACAAGGCCCGCGCGCCACGTCGCGCCCTTCACGCCCGCTGTCCTTTCCTCCTCTCTCGACTCTATTCCTCTTCCCTTGTAGCGCATCTCTCCACTTCCATGGCTACACCCCACCGAGATCCACACCGTTGCTAGCGCGTATGACGTCGGCGTGGTGCTCGCACAGCGTTATTCGCACGCCCCAATGGAATCTCATGTTCAATAATCCTTTAATGTGCAATCTGCTCTTGCCTTCCCGAACTGGCCGAGCTGGATTACTCCCCAACACGTATCCAATGATCGGCAGTCACGTAGGAGTATTTTGCGGAATTTCTTTGTCTTCGTGACCGACCACCATGCACTATGCTGGATTTCGACTTTTAAGGGCCTTGCTCGACATACAGGGTGTCCACGCTAAGTGTGAACAGATTTTTAAAAAATATATATAACACTTTTTCCAAGATGAAATCAACTGCAATATAGCATATGCTAAAGGGCACTCCCTAGCAGGGCATTAGCAAAGTCCAAAGGCAATGTCTTAATTAACTTTCGTTAATTAACTTTTTAATTATAAAAGCTACAAAGTTGTCCCAATGAGAACATCTGTTCCTTTCGGTCACCTGATATCGTAGCCGTTTTCAGAACAAAAATCCGTTCGATAGATCGCCCGCAAAAAATTCGTAAAGGAACGCCATTTTTTTTTCTTTATTTTGTTCATTGCGCTTCTTAGAAGACGCGTCTTTCTTTCACCCCCAATGTGAGAGGGAGAAAGAGCTCACTATCGCCTCTCGCGTCCTGGAAAAAGATTAAAAGGAAACAGAAAATGCAACCCAAGCTAAGGCCAGTTCCGATAGAGTCACCCGATACATTTGTTTTTGTTTTGTTTCCGCAAGTTAAAGCTCATCTTCGACGCATGAGGCGGCACTGTGCTCCTTCCCCCTCTCCCGTTGGGGATGAAGGAAATACGCGTCTTTTAAGAAGCGCAATGAACAAAATAAAGAAAAAAAATTGCGTTGCTTCACGAATTTTTTGCGGGCGATCTATCGAACGGATTTTTGTTCTGAAAACGGCTACGATATCAGGTGACCGAAAGGAACAGATGTTCTCATTGGGACGACTTTGTAGCTTTTATAATTAAAAAGTTAATTAATGAAAGTTAATTAAGACATTGCCTTTGGACTTTGCTAATGCCCTGCTAGGGAGTGGCCTTCAGCATATGTTATATTGCAATTGATTTCATCTTGGAAAAAGTGTTATATATATTTTTAAAAAATCTGTTCACACTTAGCGTGGACACCCTGTATAGGCCGTTGGCCGCATCGCCTCGAAGATTATCATTTTAAGTAAAATATAAATGCGGTCGCAACCGCAAGGGTGCTAATGAGCATTTCTTTTTGTGCCCTCCCTTATGGTTTCGTTAACTATTCTGGTGGCGTCTGGTCGTGAGCCATCCCGGTTGCTCCTGTTGACACGCCCACACCTCGTGCTGCAATGTTACGAGATCTCTGCTAGATCACTTTGATACGTCAGCTGGATGGCACAGAATCATCTGTCCACAAAGAAGTCTCAATGCAACGCACAACACCTCGGTGTTTCTGACTGTCTTTCCTATAAACTTGATTATTGCCCCAGGGCAACCATATTTCTCACGTGGCTGGTCCATATCGGCAGCAAATTCACGACTACTTCGTTATCTTCAAGACACATGAACGAACGATGATTCCTACTCTGTCTCCTCAAACTGTAAACTCCCGCTTTTCCTGTCGACGACATAGCCCATCCCCTTTTGCCGTCTTCAAGTCTTCTACTCCCCGTACGCCCCCTGCAACAAACGCGGCGACCTCGATCTCGTTGGGCTCCTGCCACTCATATTACAAAAGAACCGTTGCGATGTTGTGGCTATTGATCAGATATGAGTCGTGGAGATGGCGTCACTCCCCACCAGGTAACCAGGAAATTGCCATATCCTTTGTTAGAAATATATGAGCGAGTTTCAATGCATACGAGGAACTCTGTCAATGTCAATGTACGACAAGACGTTATGAAATGCCGGCTTGGCCAACATTATGTCACCCGCTTCAAAGAAACCGGTCAGTTGTATTATCATGTTTCGGAAGTCTTATCGTGAACACTTCCGATCATACATACGTACATAAATATGCACGCACACACGCACACACATGCATACATACATATTTTTACTGTATTTTGACTTTGGCTTATTCTCTTACTCGTAAGCGCATTGTAATTTTATTTATTTTTGATTTCGAGTACTATTAGTCCCAAGTGGGACCGAATGGAGTCATGCTCACGGGCTAAAGCTTCCATCAATGAAAGAAAGCCCCAAAATTCGGGACACCCAGAATCTCATTTAAAATCTTGTAATACATCACCACTCTTTGATGCGTCAGTAGCTGGAGATCTTGTTGCCCTTTACAGGCGTTAACGTGCCATATCATGAAATAGCCACTATGAGGCAACATGCTACCAACTGAGAAGACATTTGTCATCGTTAAAGTAAAGTTGTTGCTTTTGTCAGTCAGAGTTCGATTGTTTTTGTTTCTTCTTCCACTATTAGAGCGTCCCTCCGACACAGAGCATCCACTGTCCTTATAGTGCGCCATTTTCTTTTCAATTTTTGAACAGGTATGCGGAAGAGAGGTCACTACATCATGTTCACTGACCTACGGCCAGCTCGCCAAGCATTACCTGGTCGCCTGGGGTGTGTTCGACGAGTACCCCTCTTACATTGAGCATATTTGTGATGCTCAACAATGATTACACAATTTTGTACAACAAAGATCGTAGCCAATAAAAAACCTCTAGATTGGACGTCATTACACTAAAAGCCTGTGTTTTGCAATTATCCTGCCCATAAATGCGTTAGACCGAAGAGTACTGAAAGTTCCCAGTGAACACACATTGTAACGTAGAACGTGACATGGAATTGACATATTGCCACTGCGCAACTTCCATAGTTTTGAAATTTGCCGACATCACACCACACATTTAAGCAAACATCGCCATCACTGTGGTAGGAGAGGTCGATAATCGTTACATCAACCTCCCAGTTTTACTTTGCAGCATCCACAGTTCATTGCATGTATAGCTGCATCTATGGTCCTAATAAGCAGCATGTCGAAACAATTCCTACTGAATTCAGTGTAAGGATGCGGAATTACGAACCAAACCACATAGAGCAAGCAGATAACAGGGTCCTGTTATCACGGGATCCCAAGCGTTGCAGTACAGTCGAGAACAGTTCAGTGTGAGTCTGTTGCGTCACCTTCGGAATGTGAAGTATTCTGAGGATGAAAGATGAAAGTCACTGAAAAGGGTAGCCAGCTGTAGGACTCGAACCCACATCTTTCATTGTTAATTTCAAAGGCAACTTGAGGCCTTGTATGTGATTGTCCCTTCTATGTTGTTCCAGCCTCAGAACATCAGTTATCTCATATTCTGAGGACTTCTTTTATTTCTGGGCTACCTAGCAAACAAAGTTTCAATTAGCACAGATGGCATAGTATAGAAATGAGTAAGTGGCTAAAAGGCAGAGCAGACTGTACTACATAGGAGCTGTTCTGTTGGAGTTGCACAAAGACAAAAATGCACCAAAGCCAACTTGCTTAGGGCAAAAAGACTTTGAAATAAGGCACATTCATGGGACTAGAACCCACACCCCCCTGATCGCCAGTGAAATTCACATGACGTTTGCTACATTTCTGCTAGGGAGGTTCTGGGAAAAATTGCAGCGCATACACTCGATCCATGATGATGCGTTGATTGCGATTTTTCTTTCAACTTTTCTCCATCTGTTGGACTGATATTGTATCATTCCAGGTTTCCCAAAACTACCTACTGTTTTACTGGGACTAACAAAGGGGACTCAATTAGATAGATGGGCACACACACTTTTTCTCTCTATCTCTAGCATGATGCTCATCTACTCACGCGCCCATAAACGCACACATACAACACAAGGCAGCAGCATCTCGGTTAAGCCAATTTCAACCAATTTAATTTAAACCAATTTTAAGCCAATTTCAACCAGACTACTTCCGAGTAATTGCAAGCCCCAGCGCTTTAGTGCTAGAACCCATTGATATTGTGACTACCTGTTTCGTTTTTCTTTTTTCCTGTGCGTGTGAGCTTGCGATTGTAGAAAACTTATCTACTTATCATTTTCATGCAGAGAGCTTGATCGCGTGCCACGCTCTGAGCTGCCAGTTCCACACTGGAGTTGTCTTAATCGAAATGTGAGACACGCAGGAATAGACCACTCCCTGCTTGTAAACAAATTACGTCGTAGTGTTCGACAGTGCCACCAAGTTTGGAGAGTTGAGCTGTGCTCAAAGCTAAGCCGGAACAAGTTTGCGGCCGAAAGCCACTGTCCTGAGGGGATTACGATGGTCCCTGAAAGGGACACGACCTACATTTATTCTTCCGTTTACATATACAGGAGGCAGCGAGCAAGTGCCCATTTATGGAACCCAGCCCTCCCACTTGCAATTTGTTTCAGTCTGTCTATCAACATTATGATGACGTTTCTCGGGTAGAGCTCTATTGATGCTGCAGCAAAAAGACCATATATTTAATAAGTTCATAAAAAACAGTTTGGCAAAGAAAAAATCCACAAAGTGGTGTCACGGCACGTCATGTCGCCTCTGCTTACAAGAGCAACTTTACAAAGGGGTGTTGATTCCCTTGGGAAGTATTTGAATGTAATGTAATTCCCCTTGAAGCCATTCATGTACGCCTTTGTCGGCAGATATGGTGTCGTGCTCCGCGATGAAAGTGCCTGGCAGAGGAACGCTCGCAAAGCATGCCAGGCGGTCAGCTTCAAAATTATTTTGCGCACACAAAAAACTTAATAAATATATAAATAAATAACGAAAAATGAATTGAGGGAAGCTTATGAAATAAATGCCGAAAGGCCAAACAAATAAATGTACCATGTGTTCAATGGCAATATTTATGCTTAAATTACCAATAAAAGCAAGGTAGACCGTAACGTTTGAAACGTTTCGCATAATGACAAGCAGCAAGAGGAGGCACGAACGCTTCTGGATTTATCATATCTTCGTTGTTCCTGGCTTACCCGGGTGATGTTTCCCATTTTTCGCAGCTGGTGATGACTCATTAAGAGCTCCTGGGGCTCTGGAAACGCACATGATGTACTACTTTTTGCTTGTGCTCTAGTAGCAGTACTGTCCGAGGATGAAAATTCTGTCGAGGCAGCCTTTCGGTATGTGTGGCCATGACCAACTAAAAAAATTAAATTGTGTTTTGATTATTAACTGCTTCAAACCAACTGCAAGGCTCCTTTTTTCATATGCACAATGCCGAGAAAGAATATGACAAGCGGAAGTTTGGCATATGTTACGATATCAGTCTGCCGAAAGATAATCGTAGCTTTTGATGCACTAGAGTAAAATATCTGGAAATGCGGATATACCTGGAACATGCAGAAACAGAATATGCATCCGCATACAGCAAAATTGCTAGGTAGCCTAGATGAATAAAATTGTCCTACCTGAGACAAAGAAGTGGTACGTAACGTCACCAAGCTGCTGGATCAGTTTTTCTATCTATAGTTCTCACACAATTCTACCTCTTACCATGCTCATCATTACTTCCTCCCGCATACAGGTTTCCAAGCTGTGTTGGAGTGGTGTGCCCAGCATGTATATGATATGGAAGCAATATCGTTGTCAAAATGCTATGCCACGGTATGCATGTACCCGTGCCGAACGTTAACTGGAACTATTCTACACTGTAGTCACACTTCCGCTCTGGTGGCCTGACGAATCTATGTATGTGGGAGGAGTGGGGGGCCTTGGTGGTACATAAGCAAAGTCTTCCGAATCTGTTGTCCATTGTTGCTGGCTATACCAACAAGGACTGTCTCTGGCGTTTCTTTTGTTTTGTTTTTTCGTTTCCTACGTCCAAGTTCCACATCGCTTGACAAATCGGACGTTACCTCCGCTTTCTTAATCTTCCTTTGTGCCTCTTCGTATGTGCCTAGCACGAAGAAGATAAACTAAGTGAGCACTTTGAAACTGTATAAATATCCGCTGCACTGAAGCATTATATTCATGCAACAAATTCCATGGCATACCGAAAGAGGATAGCACGATACAGCTGTGCACGGTCCAGTTTGGTTGTAGCCTTTTACCCTTCGCAATTAACTGTCGGAGCATTTTAGGGTCTCTTTCACTTGGCCAGAAGCACCGGTCTCCGTCGATCCAATTAGCATGCACGATGGCAATGCTATCATCCTCGTTGGGGAATTTCACGATGAAATATCTGTGGTACCTAGTACCTAGTCCCTAGGTAGTAGTAGTGTTGTGGCTATAGAACTATATACAAAAAGTGAGAGCGACAAAAGGGGCGCCGGCTACCGAGAATGCAACAGGGGAAACACTGCGAACTTATTTGTGAATGGCAGCAAGCACTTTTGACAGATGTTGGTTCTGATGAAAGCTTGTGCACAAGTTTAATTCCAAGCAGCGATGACTTTCAGGGATGCTCATACACGTCTGTGGTGTCGATAAATCTTCTTCCAATCAGAACAATCTGTCTTGTAGTGGAGCTGATCGCAAAATTTTCCATTCGCACGATCGATCCGTCAACCATTCTGCAAGTATTGTCGCGCTTGGTTGTTCTCAGCGTGAACGTCTGAGGAATAGTCACCTTTTTATACTCTGGCCCCAGACAGCCAACACGAAGTGGTCCAGAATTATGCCGGATTGCGCACTGAGGTGCGAGTGACGTAGAAGAGTTGATTCTGTGAGGAATTATTCTTTCTCCCATCACACGATTGCAAAGTTGCTCCAAAGGGCGTTCAGGCTTCCGTAAGATTCGTTTGAGGCTCTGCATGTAGTTTTCAAACGGGAACGCGCTCCATGTGTCAAGGGCACCATGTTCACGTACGTCACTTGTCAAATGAATCAAATTATGAACGATGTGGGACACGTTTTCGACCCCATACAGAGAAGCAAACACTTGCACAAAATGCTTCAGTAGGTTTTCGGCGTAATCCACACACTTCTCACAAAAAAAAAGGATGCACAAGATTCTAATAGATGTGTGCAGCACCATAAAATTCGCATACAGGTGGCTTGGAACTTCTGAGAGCAGCACCACTGGGCCCGTGTAAAGGAGCAGCATTCTAAATTCCGTTGCCGTCCGACGACCATGTCGCTTAGTGTACGGGGCCTCCTTGCAAACTCTGAGCAAACATACGGTTCGATCTTAAGTGACTCAAGAGATAATTGATCCTTGACTGTGCTTCCCAAACGATAGGCTTTGTCACGTTTAAACCACAGCATCAAAAGTTTGTGAACGACGCCGAGAGACACCAAATGGATGTAATCGAATGGTACTGCCTTCACTAGATCAATCGGTAACTCCTTAGTATTGTGTCATTAACATGATAATCTTCTTGCACACGATTCCAGAAACTCTCATCAGTCCTTAGCTGGGCATTGATGTCGGGATAGCACACACGACCGTTCTGATAGCTGCCTTCTGTAGTGCATTTCGTGCACCCAAAATATGCATTGTGTCCTTTAACTCCTAGTACATACGCCTTCGCTGGTGAGTCACAAACAATGCCCACCAGTTTTATATGCACAATACTGCTCCAGATGTGGACACCATTTACCAGGACTTCATTGAGCTCCTGGACAAAAAGCTGAAGGAATGTATTTGCACAAATGTTCTTACAATTGCCGTAGTACACCCCAATTGGGAATGGTCTGGAATCACTGTAATTTTTCCCTTGACACAGGATGGGCCAAAATTGGTCCTTTGGGCTTTCAGACAGTGGTAGGCCGTCAACATTAACATTTATGATGACTTCATCAGGTATAACAGACTGGCCCTTGAACACATGCTGTAGGCCAATTGAAAGGCCAAAATGACAGTATTTTCCGTCTCCCATCGTGGTGACACCAACGGCCTGGCGTGGTGTCTGCAACATACTTGCACAAGTAGGAAGTCCAGCTAACGACGTTTGGGACCATAAAATGCGCAGAAGTTTTGTAAGGTGTGCATGCGGTGTCGCACACTCAACTGCCCATAGCCTAAGTTGCTGCTTGAATGGCACATCATCGGGCGGTTCACCGTCAGAAACCAGTGCAGTTGCAGGAGGACTAGATTCTCGTTCAACGTTGGCATCCTCGTCGCGTTGTTCAACCTCTGCAGTAGCTTGTGAAAAATCGATTGTCCTATCTTGTACCTCTGTGTCGACAGCTACGCTAGCTCCTTCGGATACAGAGACGGCCGAACTTACGAAGCTGTAAAGCACTTCTGTACCCGGCGGGGAGCTAATGATATGTAAACTATTCTGAAGTGCCTGTCTCACGCGACGGTGAATAGTAGCAGCTAACAGCTACCTGCCGCAAATGGTAACCCCTCGTACAAGGAAGCAATCACATTGGAGCTGCCCGATCGAAAAATCCATCAGAGCCAATCCTAATGGAACCATTAGGCCAATAGGCCTGTCGTAATTTCGGACATCTCAAATAAGACTAAAGGTTTAACGGTTTGATGGGACCATTAAGACCTAAGGGTCTAATGGGAGATCCACCAAAGCAAATAAAAGTAAGAAATAAAATTTGTTCTTTTTTCCGACCCCTCTCATGACAGAATTTAATTTCTCTTGCTTTAATTATTTCTTTTGTTTCCAAGACTTGTCAAAATATACGATGGGTGCAGCAATTCAAGAGGTGAACAGAAAACGTAAAAAATAAAATAAAACAAACAAAGTCACTTAGGATGGCAGTGTCCATTTCCTTTGATACATTGGCATCAAAGCGGAAGTGGACGCAGACAGCACATATACTATACGTATAGCTTGTCTTCCGTGATTTGGCGAATCCGATAGCCCTACTTGCTGCCGCGGTGAAACAGAAGGGGTGAGGTGCCTAAATCTATTTAATGTACTCACACACGCAAAATTGAAGTGAGGAATGGCTTCGGCTATTAACTCAAGATTACCACAACGTCTGTGTTTCTTACTCATTTTGGTTTAGACATTCTGTAGATCAATCGAGAATCGATCTTCTGCAGTTCAATCGAGCGTTTTTTTTTCTCTCTCTCTCGCAGCAGTCCATACCATCAGAGAATTCTGTCAAGACTACGAAAATTTTTGAAACTGCCGACACACGACATCAGTCGGATATACGGAAAGCAATGTCCACCTATAAAGTGCACGGCACGTGGCCTTTTATAGAAAACTGTAAAAAAATTGGTTGTTCGGTACTTCATACTTTAAAAGCGACCATAAACCCAGTGCTTGGAAACAAACAAAAGGACGACTTAACACGCAGCACAGACTGACGAACACGATTTTTATTGACAGACCTGCCTCTGTAGCCAGCAAGGCCCTCTTCTCACTTTTACACCCTCAAGCCTGCCTAGTGCCTTTATCTTTTTGAAAGTACAGGACTTGGGAGTTGCTAACAGGAGCGGCTTTTGATAAGTATTGTGTGTATTCCGAAAAGGTAAAGTTACTAGCAGGCTTGAGGGTGTAAAAGGGTAACCTTGCAGAAAAGGACGTTGCTGGGTCTGGTTATTTAAGAAGCAGGTCTGTCAATAAAAATATTGTTCTCCTGTCTGTGATGTGTGTTGTGTCCTCCTTTTGTTTGTTTCCCGGCACGGGGCTTTTATCGCTTTTAATACCTTTTATAGACTGCAAGCGTCGCGCGATGCTCAATCGCCTTTACACGCTGGGACGTTCGTCGCTTGAGTCTCTAAGAGCTGATCAGTTGGGATGTTTTATCATCGTTATGGTTTTATCATTGTTTTGAATCAGGGATGTTAAAAGGGGGTCACATATCACGAACGACTATATCTTGAAGAAATATTACAATATTCCGAGTCGTAATGAGTTAGACGGTATAAAAAAAAAATGTAATCTGACGGTCGGAGGTCTGTCGGCATGTCAGAACAATGCGAGCTGCCATATTGAATACTGGAAGAACGTCGGTTACAGCGTTGCTATTTTTTTTATAACAGCTAGGACATTCGACACAAGGAAACACTAAAGGACAAGAGTAGGACGGGACAGGACGCAGGTTTCGTCAGAGCTTTTGCAGTTCTGTCCTTTATGGCGTCCTGCATGTAGTCTTTTGGCGAATATATGCTATTCCATATCCCTGATGTCCCCTAATCAACAATGACGCATCACCTGTTCGATCGCAATGCCTCGTTGACGTACCATTAAGTTCTCCTGTGGGACCACTCAGCTCACCTGATAGGCAGCTAGATACCCTTTAGGGCCGTCAGGGGCCCTGTGGTACCATCAGGCCTTTTTGTGGGGCAATTTGGCCCACCTGACAGGCTGTGGGACAGCATTTGTCGGACCGCTAACAGACCTGTTGGACCACTAGGAGTTGTTAATGTGCCGACAAGCTGCTTTGATGGTCCATCAAAATATTCTAATGGACCGTTAGAATTTCTGATGGAGTCTTGATGGATTTTTCGATCGGGATGGCTGAAGAATTGAAGAATTGAAGAATTGAATTGAAGAAAGATTGAAGAAATTACGTACCTTCCTCATCGCCCATTACTCGTGTTTGTAGCTCTGTCGTCTTGTCGCCAAAATAGATGTACGTTGAGTGAGTCAATATGGAGGACAAACTAACAAAGGAAACCCGTTTTCCCGCCACATTCAGATTGCAGTTTTAATCAGCCGCACTACCGCACTGGGAGAAATGCACACTCGCATGAGAAAATTTTTGATTTGCTTCCGTCGATATCTGAATCCTACCTTTTTTTAACAGCAGAGCACACTTCGCGATCTTTTTTGAAGTATTTGAGTAGTTCAACAGTAGTAAAACGCTGCCATCTGTTGGCCTTTCCACCGACCATCGACATGGGGCCAGGTCAAGCATCCTCATTTCCTCCTCCTGTCATTCTGCTCTCTCGGTGGCTGTCGCAGAGTGAGGGCAATGGAAATCCCGTCTTCGCACGTCGAGGCGCGTGTTTTAGACTTGGTGACGTCCTCGTTATAACAAAAAAGTACCAACTGTGAAACGTACTTCTAGGCGCATGGCGGAGACGTCTGAGGGACCACCGCTTTGGGACCAGGGACACTGGGATTTTTTTTTTCGAATGTTCGAGCGAGGTAAGATGTTGTCTGGGGAGGCACGCAAGTTCCACATCAAAGCTAAATTCGTAAAGCGCACTGGGTGCAGTCGATTACCCAGTTATCGCTGATGCAGTTGTTGTCTCCACTTCGTCGATTAACTTCGCGGCATCGCCGCTCGAAAATGTATGTTCCGCGTCGGGGTCCACAAATGTGTCGAACGTAGCAATATACATAAACAAATTTTTAAATTGAATCTGTTTAGAAGTGAAGAAGAAATACGTTGAAATCGTGCTTACCTTTATTCTACAGTTCTGCGAAGCGCCCTTAAAATCTGTGCGCTTGAGTGCCGTCACCAGATCAATTGGTCATCACAAAAAGTGGCAAATTCTTTGGGTCGCGGCATCACACGATATCATGGAACCAGCCGTGAGATGCTCATTGTCACCCATTAGTGCAGCAACAGCAAACTACGCGCTTAAACAAACGAATAAAGCTGCCGAAACGGAAGTTAGCTGCTGGTAGACGCCTGGCGGCAACTATTATGAACGCATATTCGGCGTAAAAGCTGTACATTTTATATAATGTTAGAGCATCTGCGAAAAATTGGCAGAGAAAATACCTTTACAATATAAGTGTACAACATAAGGCTTGCCCCCGAATGGATCAGAAAGCTCATGGCATCATATGTTGTTACCACGTTCTCTGGTTGCAGTAGTAACCAAGACTGTTACTACATATCTGCGGTAGCACGTTGTAATATGGTAGTAATTACATAGCAGAAGCTACTAAATGCATCAGGAACGTGGTAATGACGGCCATTACTACTTCTTTCTGACCTTCTTTTGTAAGCGTGTGCTTTTACTGCAAGCGCAGGAATGGGAGCGATTGAGCAGCAGCGTGAGACTTGGTGTACGGCTGCAGGGGATCCGAGGGGTGTCGGTCTTCTAAAGTTACACCGCGGAACGGTGCCGGTACCGAAGATGGTTGTGCGCCACGGAGAGGTCTGGGTTGAGAGGTCCACCTAGAACGTGATGCCCAAGAAAGTGGCTGGCCAAGATGCACGACAGTCCAAGTCGCGATAGAGCGACAACAGGCCCGCTGTCGAAAGACATCTGTTTGTCGGGAGGTGCTGGGTCGAAGAGAGGACTCGGGACGGCCGCTTGCACGACGCCCTTGACACCTGGAACGACCTGAACGGGACATTTCTAAAAAGAAAGAAAAACCACATAGTAGTCAGAAGGTATATATCTTCTGGCCGGGAGGGTCTGTCCAGCCCTCCAGCGATCGTGATACGCAGCCGTGGAAACGGGAAGCACACGACAGGGGTACATAGGCAAGCCGGTTCGAGTGCACTAGGAACTAGCGACTGTGGCTTTACTGTTACACGCGTGAGCACTATGGAATAGTGGCCGCTGTAATAACTTACGTGAGTCACTTGCAGAGCACGGTGCGTAAGGTACGGGAAAAATGTAGCACGCAACAGCACCGAGACCGGCCGGAAGGCGATCTGGCGCGATGAATGATTGTAAGCGATAAGCCGAGAATGCAAGTCTCCTGAACACCAACCGGGGCAGAGGCACTCTGCTGATAATTTGGACGGTGGCGTTACATTTACAGATAAGTCAGGTCAGATAAAACGAAGGGTGCGAAAGAGTCGCCTGCTCCGAAAACAGCTGAATAAGCATGTTTTGAAACGTTCCGGGCTACTGCTAGTAACCGATGGGGCTGAGGCGTTTCGAGTGTCGGAAAGGACACTCGACAAATAACTATTTAGGCTTCTCCCGGTCGAACATGCATCATGCAGCTCTTACGCCTGCTCCGGCGGAAACGGGACTGACCTGTACGCTCAAGGACCACTAGGATCCGAACTATATAAATGGGAGTCCCGGAACGGGTTCCCAGACAAAGACGACGTGAGTCGGTCTGCAGTCTCCCTAGGTAATCCTACGCAGCCTGCTGTGCTGAGACGGAGACCTAGGAGCAAACGTGGTTGCGGCAGTTTAGGCAACCTAAAAAGCAAGCCAGTCATGCCTGACGGCGGGATAGGGCGGTAAAAACGGCCATTACAAAACGCCTTCTGCTCGGCCTAGACGTGAGGGTGGGATGGTGGCACTATTAAAACTGTCTTGCCTCAAACCGACATGGCTCATGCTGGTGCATACTCCAGCGAGGTTGGTGGCTACGGGCCCCACGACATATACTTAAAGCTCACATACTGTATAACTGAAGCTTTCAGCGTTCATGTCTGAGGTGCTTGGCGATGCCAAAAACTTATTTTTGGTTTTCAGCAAAAATAAATCCCGATTTTTCAGATTACACTCCTCAACTGGTCAACTTGTCGTAACATTTTTTTTTTACGGAAATGGAAAGCCCGTGCCAGATTTATCCGGAAACGTCACGGAGTGCATTCTATGCCATAACAAAGACAGTGAAAAAAACGGGGAAATGTCGCAGCTTTCAGGTGCAAATATTGTCAGCCACAATCTGTTGACTTCACGACCGGACATGGATCCTTTGCTCCCCCCTTCAGATTCCGCATCCACACAAACTGCTTTTGTTGACAACGTTATTGGTGCATTGTGATGTGACCTGTCTTTCCTGCTTTCTGTTCCGTCGTTTTCAGTGACATGGACGAGAAATGGTAAGGCCTTCTCAGCAGTAAACAGATAGCGGCTGACAAACTGTGCGACTGAAAACCACAATTTCCGCTGAAAGATGCTTTGTGATTTGTCCCTTCTATGTTGTTCCAGCCTCAGAACATCAGTTCTCTCATGTTCAACCGCGTTTATTTTTCGCTTTTTCCCGATTGCAGTAGGGAATGCACTCAGTGACGATAGTGAATAAATCCAACATGGGCTTCGCTTGTATGAAGAACAGCCGCAAAAAGACAAGGACAAAGTGACGCGCTCAGGACAACACCCATTCGCCCTTGTCTTTTTTGTGGCTGTTTTTCATAAAATGTCATACCAGCTACCCCAATTATACACCTTAGTATGGCGCTTTCCATTTTATTAAAAAAAAAAGAAAACGAAAACGCCAGGCTAACTTAGCAAGTAAAATCGTTGAATTCTGTAAATTTCTTTCAATTGAATAGTTGTTAAATATTTGTTGTTATGGCAGATATACCCTGGGATGGGTGTCCAAAGCTATGTTTTTTTTAAATAAATTGTTGGAGACATTGGTGCAAACACCCTGTATGTTAGATCTACATGCATGCCCAATAGTGCTTCTCTCACCATCTGAAATTTTGTTTTCTTCGTGATATCTCTTATTTTTGCGTGCAGTACATTGCACAAATCGCATCGTAACATCGCAACATTGCATCGTACAAATACCTGCTGCTCATTTTGATATTTGTTATCGAGTGTGCATCGCAGTACTTGGAATATAGGTCTGTCAACAAATGAAGGAACATTTCAGTGGTGGCAGGGGAATACCGTCGATACGAGAAAAATGGAACAACTTACTGTACAATGTCACGAGCTTCCTGCCGTCGATGCATTCCTTCCCGACTGCACGACTGTGTATGTATCGGTTAGATGGGAGACCGGTAGTGCTCTTGTCCAGCAGACCGCTAGTCGAGAAAATGGACATAGCTGCATCTCTGACAGCCTTTTTCTGATCCCCAATGGCGAGAATGTGGTCATATCTCTCAAGCGGTAGCCACACATCATTTCCCAGATGGATCTGAGAGAAAAAAAAATCCAAATAACAATTCATCTGCATGGCATTAAAGCGTACCCAACAGCTGCCAACACCCTGCCACAGGTATGTGTGGCACACCGTAAAGAAATCTTGACATTTCCACTTCGCAAGACAAATTGTACTGCCCAGTTTTCACGTGCTGTAACATCTGCTTGATAGTCATGGCATAATTGAAATAACGGTGCATGTTACAGGACATGAAGACTCTCAAATTGAGGCTCTCTCATTTTGGCTCCATTTGGTGTTCCACCGGCCTCGGTGGCTCAGTCGGTAGCGTGTTCGCCTTCTGAACCCGAGATCGCGGGTTCGAACCCGGCCGAGGACGCCAGCAACTTGGTGGCGGGGTACAAGTTGCTTAGACACGCCGTCTTCCGCGAGGGACGTTAAATACGGGGTGCCGTGTGATGAGCTTTCATCGCACGTTAAAGAACCCTCAGGTGGGCAAAAGCAATCCACAGACCGACCGCTGTGGCGTTGCTCATGATCTCAGTTGCCTCGCGACGTAAACACCCAATTATTATTATTATTTGGTGTTCCCCCTTATGAAAATGGATTTTTCCTTTCTACAGACTTCTTGTGGACTTCTTGTTTCCTGTCTTGACGGTGTGTTGACTTTGACTTCTTGTTGATCAAGTCAACAGGAATTGCTATTGACATCATTTTGACAATTTCTTGAACTACACTGTAAAAAATTTCACCGTAAAAAAAACGACGAATACAATGAAATTTTGCTGCCAAACATTGTCTTTTTTTTTACGGCAGCCTGTAAAATAATTTGACCGTTTCTTTTTACGGTGACCTGCCAGTATTTGGAACTGCCGTTTGCTGTTCTTTTTACGGTGTCCCGTTTTAATGACGCCATCTGCCAGCATTTGTAACTGCCATTTGTAGTTCTTTTTTACGGTCGCCAGTTTTAATGACTGCCATCTGCCAGTATTTGTAACTGCCATTTGTATTTTTTGCGGTCGCCAGTTTTAATGACTGGCATCTGCCAATATTTGTAACTGCCATTTGTAGTTCTTTTTTACAGTCGCCAGTTTTAATGACTGCCATCTGCCAGTATTTGTAACTGCCATTTGTATTTTTTGCGGTCGCCAGTTTTAATGACTGGCATCTGCCAGTATTTGTAACTGCCATTTGTAGTTCTTTTTTACGGTCGCCAGTTTTAATGACTGGCATCTGCCAGTATTTGGCACTGCCGTTTGCTGTTCTTTTTACGGTGTCCCGTTTTAATGACGCCATCTTCCAGCATTTGTAACTGCCATTTGTAGTTCTTTTTTACGGTCGCCAGTTTTAATGACTCGCATCTGCCAGTATTTGGAGCTGTTGTTTGTTGTTTATCTTTACGGTGTCCCGTTTCGATGACGGACATTGTGTAGTATTTGAAACTGCCATTCGCTGTTTTTTTTTTTTTTGCCTTCTGTATTTGCAGGGGTTTATGAGTGGCGACAAATAGCAGAAAACTTCAGACTTAAGTATAAGAAAGGTATGCCATGCATGATAATATGTAACACGTGATGACTTTGAGCAAGCACAATTTATTAACGATGTACAATGGATAATTATTACTCATGGTGGCCAGGAACACACTCCCTTTCAACCACTGCAAGGAGAAAAATGTGGGTCAGCGAAAGAGGTAACCGGCTTGCAGAAGCACTCACCTTTCTCGAACAAAAAAGAACGAAAATTGGAAATGCTCAGGAATGTGGCCAGAAATGCACTCTTTCAAACACTGCAAGGGGGAAAATGTGGGTTAGCGGAACAGGTAACCAGCTTGCCACGAGCAGTCATCTTTCTCGAACAAAAAAGAACGAAAATTGGAAATGCCGAGGAATGTGGCCAGAAATGCACTCTTTCAAACACTGCAAGGGGGAAAATGTGGGTTAGCGGAACAGGTAACCAGCTTGCCTCGAGCAGCCATCTTTCTCGAACAAAAAAGAACGAAAATTGGAAATGCCCAGGAATGTGGCCAGAAATGCACTCTTTCAAACACTGCAAAGGGGAAGATGTGGGTTAGCGGAACAGGTAACCAGCTTGCCACGAGCAGTCATCTTTCTCGAACAAAAAAGAACGAACACTGGAAATGCCCAGGAATGTGGCCAGAAATGCACTCTTTCAAACACTGCAAGGAGGGAAATGTGGGTTAGCGGAACAGGTAACCAGCTTGCCACGAGCAGTCATCTTTCTCGAACAAAAAAGAACGAACATTGGAAATGCCCAGGAATGTGGCCAGAAATGCACTCTTTCAAACACTGCAAGGGGGAAAATGTGGGTTAGCGGAACAGGTAACCAGCTTGCCTCGAGCAGCCATCTTTCTCGAACAAAAAAGAACGAAAATTGGAAATGCCCAGGAATGTGGCCAGAAATGCACTCTTTCAAACACTGCAAGGAGGGAAATGTGGGTTAGCGGAACAGGTAACCAGCTTGCCACGAGCAGTCATCTTTCTCGAACAAAAAAGAACGAAAATTGGAAATGCCCAGGAATGTGGCCAGAAATGCACTCTTTCAAACACTGCAAGGGGGAAAATGTGGGTTAGCGGAACAGGTAACCAGCTTGCCTCGAGCAGCCATCTTTCTCGAACAAAAAAGAACGAAAATTGGAAATGCCCAGGAATGTGGCCAGAAATGCACTCTTTCAAACACTGCAAAGGGGAAGATGTGGGTTAGCGGAACAGGTAACCAGCTTGCCACGAGCAGTCATCTTTGTCGAACAAAAAAGAACGAACATTGGAAATGCCCAGGAATGTGGCCAGAAATGCACTCTTTCAAACACTGCAAGGAGGGAAATGTGGGTTAGCGGAACAGGTAACCAGCTTGCCACGAGCAGTCATCTTTCTCGAACAAAAAAGAACGAACATTGGAAATGCCCAGGAATGTGGCCAGAAATGCACTCTTTCAAACACTGCAAGGGGAAAAATGTGGGTTAGCGGAACAGGTAACCAGCTTGCCACGAGCAGTCATCTTTCTCGAACAAAAAAGAACGAACATTGGAAATGCCCAGGAATGTGGCCAGAAATGCACTCTTTCAAACACTGCAAGGGGGAAAATGTGGGTTAGCGGAACAGGTAACCAGCTTGCCTCGAGCAGCCATCTTTCTCGAACAAAAAAGAACGAAAATTGGAAATGCCCAGGAATGTGGCCAGAAATGCACTCTTTCAAACACTGCAAGGAGGGAAATGTGGGTTAGCGGAACAGGTAACCAGCTTGCCACGAGTAGTCATCTTTCTCGAACAAAAAAGAACGAAAATTGGAAATGCCCAGGAATGTGGCCAGAAATGCACTCTTTCACACACTGCAAGGGGGAAAATGTGGGTTAGCGGAACAGGTAACCAGCTTGCCACGAGCAGTCATCTTTCTCGAACAAAAAAGAACGAAAATTGGAAATGCCCAGGAATGTGGCCAGAAGTGTTCTCTCTTTCAAACACTGCGAGGGAAAAAAATGTGGGTGAGCGAAACAGGTAACCAGCTTGCACGAGCACTTACCTTTCTCGAAGAAACAATCACGAAAAATGGAAATGCCCTGGAATGTGGCCAGAACTGTTCTCTCTTTCAAACACTGCGAGGCAAAAAATGTGGATGAGCGAAACAGGTAACCAGCTTGCACGAGCACTTACCTTTCTTGAAGAAACAATCACGAAAAGTGGAAATGCTCAGGAATGTGGCCAGAAGTGTTCTCTCTTTCAAACACTGCGAGGGAAAAAAATGTGGGTGAGCGAAACAGGTAACCAGCTTGCACGAGCACTTACCTTTCTCGAAGAAACAATCACGAAAAATGGAAATGCCCTGAAATGTGGCCAGAAGTGTTCTCTCTTTCAAACACTGCGAGGGAAAAAAATGTGGGTGAGCGGAACAGGTAACCAGCTTGCACGAGCACTTACCTTTCTCGAAGAAACAATCACGAAAAATGGAAATGCCCTGGAATGTGGCCAGAAGTGTTCTCTCTTTCAAACACTGCGAGGCAAAAAATGTGGGTGAGCGGAACAAGTAACCACCTTGCACGAGCACTTACCTTTCTTGAAGAAACAATCACGAAAAATGGAAATGCCCTGGAATGTGGCCAGAACTGTTCTCTCTTTCAAACACTGCGAGGGAAAAAAATGTGGGTGAGCGGAACAGGTAACCAGCTTGCACGAGCACTCACTTTTCTCGAAGAAGCAAGCAGGTTCAAAGTCTTTCATGTGGTTCTCCCTGATGAGAAGTGCGAGCTGGAGGTGATCACGTGTGGACCTCTGATGTTTCAAGAAGTTGCCTAGGGTGAAATACGCACAGACTAGATTGTTTCGTTTTTGCTGGCCCCCGCATTTACGGTTGGGTCGCCGCGGGATGGTTACCCCCACATCTAGCTGTGCGTGGCTCTCCCGTGTCTGGGGAAAGGGGGATCCTGGCGGTTGAGTGACACCGGAAGATGTTTAGGACCCTTAGAGGCCCCTCCGGGAAAGCAACACACCGCTTTGGCTCCGGCTTCCCATAGACGGGTGGTCCCGGAAGGCCCGGCCAGGGCTATCCAGCTCAGTCGCTGCGGCGGCAGGGGTCAACCTCGTGCAGAGCTACCCACCTGCGCCTGGGTATAGTGTGACGGCACGTGCCACCGTGCGGAGCACGGTCCCCTGGTTGCGCTCGGAGGTGGGCGGCACGGCCTCCGCACTGAATCACACACACAACATACATGGCAAATAAACCCCTTAAAACCCCCCCACGATCGGCGCCTGAAGAGGCGCTGCACCGAAGAGCATTCAACAATTGAGTTTTTCCACTAGAAGCAGCCAGCGTGGTTCCCCAGAGTCCTCGTTATACACGCAGATGAATCGATCCAGTCACTGTCAAAGCTGTCTCTATTTCCAACTGCTAAAGTACTGGAACAGAGCATTGAAAAAACTTACACTGCGCGAAAGCTCCGCTCTGGTGACATCCCGGTGGAGGTTCAAGGAACAGAGCGTGTCCCTCCAGTCCTTTAAGGCGATTGCCGGCATACCTGTCACGGTCGCGTATTTCGAAACCCTGACCGATACAGAAGAGCGGTGGTCGCAGCGGCAGAAAACCCGATGAGTTAGCTGTACTGACGCCGACGGCGGCTATTTGTAAATTTGTACGCATCGTCGCCCACAGGGCAGGGCGGAGGGTGGTGAAATGTGCTGGAGATCAAGGTTGGGTTGGAACACGCACGTAATGTTGAAGTTCTTTAATATGTGTTTGGATTACAGGCAAGGGTGGGTCAAATTTGACTGCCCCTTGGACTGTAGATGAGACGGAACGTTACAAAGTTATAGTTAAAACCAGACAGACATTCGGAGAATGTGTTACGCCATATAAAGCAAGAGGGCAACAACTGTTAATTTGAACGTTCGGAAACTGTCACACAAGGAACAGTATGTCCTTTCGCACTGTTAATGTCAATGTCGTTCTTTCCCTGTCTGATTTAGTATGTTCCTCGAACCGCATTCGAAGCAAATCAAATGAGTTTACTCACTAATAATTCATATGCTGTGAGTAAACAAGGTGCGTAGAATTGATCCACTGTACTGAACTGTCAATACGCTGTGTCATGCTATGTGTTGCTGTAGAGTGTGTAATGCCAAGGCTGAGACGTACACTGAAGGCAGGAACACAAACAGGCTATCTGTATTTCACTGCAAAAGTGAAGACCATCATGGACCAATCGAAACTGGCAAATTAATTATGTATGTCTTAGGCTGGGTTGCACTAGTGCAGATTAGACCTCCGTAAACTTGAGAGTGCGGTGCCATGGACTGTGCAGTCAATGGCTCATTTGTTTATGCTCGCTAATGAAATAAAAATTCTAAAATTTAAATTTTACTTGGGACACTTTTGGAACGTCTGTTTTACGTATCGGAACTCTGAGCCTTCAATGAAAACTATTTAAAAACTAAACTATGTTGGCAACTGGTGATTTTTTCAAGTTATCAGTTGGTTGCAGTTTACACATTTTTTGTACAGGGAAGTGTCCAAAGCTATCTTACTCAGCTCACTTGATGTATCTATCGCATGTTGATTTGTCTGCCACACAACCGGAGCTAACAAAGGATAAGACAGCATTCACACAGGTCGACTTTCTGCACCAACTGCACATTCATGACTGACTCAAATTGGAGGGAATCTGTCATCGAACGAAACCTTCAGAAATTGGTTGTGCATTGGCAAGTCAGCGAGAGGAGCATTGTCACATGACTTATGCCCTCACTTCCAATGGTGATGCAATTTAATTTGTGTCATAGTGCCATAATACTATTATTAGCATAATGTAAAACCCCAGACTAGGGAACACGAAGTCTGTCCTTTTGTGTTCCCTAGTCTCGGGGTTTTACATTATGCATCATCTTCACCAGCTTGCTTGCTTCCTAGCCATTTTTACACTATTATTAGTAGTGTATGCATTGGTTACGAATTGTGCAGGTGTCGCTGAAACATAATAGTTGTTAGGTCAAAGCCACAGAAGCATCCTAGTTGGCATTCCTTAATAGAATGTTGTTCTCTTGGTGAAATAAGATGATGCGAGATTGTTTGTCCGCAGAGTATACGCAGATGGCACCGCCTCTAAGTTGGCCTGTCGGCCTGTGTGAACACTGCTGAAGGAGCAGCCACAAGGCATGCTTTGGAATCCTTCTCTACCTGACTTGTAGACAGCAATGGCGATGATGTCATTCCGCAGGTGAGACCGCACGAGTGCTGTGCACCATTTCGGTAGAGACGAATAATGAAAAGCAAAGTGTATCTTCCATCTGACCCTTAATTTCTGCCCCCTATGTGTGAACCACATGGATGAGCCCAAAACTGACAGCAGCCAAAGAGCACATTTTTCTTCATGCAAGAAATACATAAACAGAATCCAACTAATAACTCGAAAAAGTCACTGAGTGTGAATGCAGGTCGTTCTCAGAATATTTTTTGCTGAAGGTCCTGGCCCGCGTGCACGAAACTTCTGCTAGGATGCTAACCTTGAGGCATTTCCTTTCACATAGCTCTCGCAGTACATTTAGCTTATAGGAAAAATTATGTCAGTAGCATGCGATACAAGCACTAGCAAGGCTGCGCTAAAGGGAATTCTTCAAGGTTAGGACCCTAGCACAAGTCTAGTGCAAGCAGGACCAAGTACTTACCCAAAAGTGGCAAAAGTAAAATTCAAAAGTTGATATTTATTTAATTAGTGAGCATATGCAAATAAACCACTCACTGCACAACTCATCTTTAGCGATAAGAAAGCTCTCAAATAGCACCAACTCTTTATGAATTATTCAGATTGGGGACATTCACGAAGGAAGTCCAAAAGAAATGGGACGTGGACAACAAAAGCAGGAGTAACAATTAAATGGGGTATTTACACTCTGGCAGTTTATTCCATGTAGCAGCTGCCGTTTTTGAAATATAATCTGCAATATTGTAAATTGTGGTAAGCAGACTTCTGGTAGGACTTCCCTATACTTGACTTACATGATGTGTGACCATATTTATGTATGTTTCGTATCAGAGGGGGTAGTGATTCTATTAGTAACCATATTGATGACACATAACAGATCCTTCTCATTTAAAAGACATTACCTGTAGTAATCAAAATGCATGTAAATCCTGTAAAAATATGCCTTATGAAAGAATATAAGGCGCTCTGTCTAATCCTTACGCATGAAAGGGGGGGGGGGCATTCCCCCAAAGCCCCGAGATCAAGAGGAAAGCCGCTTCTCCTGCACCCACCTTCCAACACCTGCATGCATACAGAGGTACTTTATATCAATGTAAACAAAGAGGTTGTGTTGATTGACATGGTGGTTATGATGTTTTCATTGTCATCACGCATGCTTGTGCATGATCAAAAGTTGACTCCGTTGAAAAGACAGAGGTTTTGTTAAAAACCTTCCACCACTTGTTTGTTTTTCTTTCCCTTTTCTTTCTTTCCTGGGAATAGGAAGCTGCATTAGCATAGGCTAACCTTTCCCTCCTATTTTTTAATATAATAAACATATCCCCCCTCACAGACAAACACCACTATGCCTTGCTTTTACGAAAAGTGTGCTTCGTAGCCTGTATGATGGATGAGTCCTGCTCTGAGTTCTGCAACGACGTATAAGACTATGCAGTACAATAATAATACATACTAATAGTATATAATTAGTTACGTTATTAATATTAATTTAACAATAATAGTATAGTAATCAACAACAAATATAACAGAGCATGTGTGGGCTTGATCATTTCACTCAACAAAATGGTTGCTATGGCTGTAAGACATTGTAAGACAAACATTGTAAGTGTTTCTTCATCTGTCTTTCAGATAATATAGCAAAGACAAGTGGTGTCTGCTCTTAGACACAGGAAGCATGACAGTAACCAACAAACAATAATGTCTTTTAATGTATTTTTCCTTTCTATGTGTTCCAGTCTCAGAATCAATTGTCTCATGTTCAACTGATGCTGCTTGCGTCGATCCCGTCATATGATTGTGTGTATGAGTGAGCAAAAATGTAAGAGTGAAAGGACGATGAGTGAGAGAGAGTGGCTGGTTTGTCCCTTCAGATGACACACCCTTAGAATTCTCTGGAGAGGTCTGTTAGCTTAGCTCAATTGGTAGAGCCCTGGACCGGTAATCCAGAAGATTTGGGTTCGAGTCCCACAGCTGGATAGCCTTCTCAGTGACTTACATCTTTCATCAATAATGTGGTCCTTTCCATTCAATAAATATATATTCCCCCAATAATGTGGTTGCATGACAAAAAATTGACCTACAATCACTGATAGAGCAGCATAAATGCAGGCAAGCTGATGGACAAACTGCATGGTAAACAACCCTGAGCAATGGGCAATTGTTGAAGAGAACACGAAAAGACTGCATCCTGTCGTGTTGTTTTTAGAGTAAGTCCATTGATGAGGTCTGTTTACCACAAAGCATGACCTACAAAATTCGCAGAACAGTCTGCATAAACTTCTAAAATACCTTTCTGCGGGTTTCAAAAAATCGTGCAGTAAAAAAGCAATTGCCAAAGTTCATCAGCATCACACTGCTCTGCCCTGATGGCATAAATAAACAAATCAGAAGACAGCAGCATAATGAAACAAAAAAAAAATGGACTGGCCCTGCATGCAACTTTTTCATATGGGCATAATTGCAAGACGTTGCGTAGAACACCAAATTCCACTAGACTCATTAATTCAAACCCCAGGTTATCACATTTTTTGTTCAAATTGTCATAAATTACTCCAAATGTATGTCGCAGCTCGTATTTTTTAGCATTTCCTCTAAAGAAGTGCTATTATGAACTATTTTTATATAATAATGTTATCCCCCCCTGGTGACCTTATACGACTAACCAATAGATGTCTGCATTGTTGAGGCTGTGTGTTCTTCGAGTTTCCCCCTACAATCTGATCCAGAAAACAACCAATGTGAATGCTATTCCTCATCATAAGATGACTAATGCAGTGATACTGACTTCATTATTATTTTTGCTTTTACTGGTAGCAGCATTTTTGTAGAAGCATGATTTTCATTCATTTTAGTCTTGCTATTTTGGTGCACTTCCTCCTTTAGGCATGCATCTGTATATTATGCATAATGTTTTCTCACGTCCAGGCCACAGTTCCCTGTTAGCAGTCAGAAACAGTGAATACAAAATATAGTAATATAAAAACCTGTGTACATTCTTTGTCATACTGTGTACATTTATCCGCAACATTTAGTAATGAAGTACTTGACTTTTTGCCAACATGAAACCACAAAAGCAAGCTGTATCAACACCATGATCATAAAAGCTTATAAAGATTGTCAGAAAGATATGTGAAGTGCACTGAAATGCACTATAAATACAGCATGATTACGTGTTATACACGATTCCACCCCAGAGTCTGAAGAGTTCGTGTTAAACATCAGCACATCAACACGGACATTCTCTGCATTGGACCTTTCCATCTGTAATGCGACCTGTAGTGCATTCCAGTGGCACGTGATCCAAAATCCTATGGCAGTGACCATTTTACAACTTGGGTCGAGTATCAGTGTGACGATGCTGTGCTGTGTACGCGAAAACCCCGCTGGAGGCTACAGGACGCGAACTGAGCGGTGTTCAGCGTGCTGGCTGACCTGACCCTACACGACACTGACAACATGAGTATCGACGAGGCCAACGAATTCATAACAAACACGATAATACATACTGCTACACAATCCTTATCCAAGACGTCGTCCTCTCTGCCCAAGCGTTCAAAGCCTTGGTGGAACGACGACTGTAAACGGACGCGCAAGGAACAACAAAAGGCGTGAGCTCGTTTGCGTCGATATCGACAGTTGACAACATGATCGAATACAAAAGGAAGCGTGCTGCTGCCAAATGCACAAGGGAGGAGGCCAAGCGCAACTCGTGGAAGGAGTTCGTGAGTACATTGAACTCGCGAACTCCAGCCAAAGTTGTGTGGGACCGTATAAATAATATCTCCGGGAAATACAAAGGGTTTACTGTGCCTTGACTTTCACAGAATGGCGTTCCCTGTACGTCCTTGGAGGAACAGTCTAACGTGCTTGGCGGATACTTTGAACACGTGTCTAGCTCCTCTCATTACAGCCAGCGTTTCCTGTCACACAAAACTGCTACTGAAAAACGCATAATTAAACAACCTAAACAAGATACAGCACCTTACAATGTACCCTACAACGCACATGAACTTCAGAGAGCCTTACAGGCAAGAAAGGACACTGCACCTAGCCCTGACGGCATACACTATGACAAGTTGCGGCATTTAACACCCCAGTCGCAACAAATCTTACTCCACTTTTTTAACCGTGTGTGGAGAGAAGGAACTCTTTCGTTGTCCTGGAAGCTAGCGAAGTGGTTCTGTTTCTCAAGACAGGGAAAGACCCGTCTGCTGCTATTAGTTATCGCCCCATCTCATTAACCAGCTGCCTTGGGAAGACTTTTGAGCGCATGGTAAATGCAAGGTTCCTATATGTTTTGGAAGGAGCAGGCATCTTTGACAAATACCAAAGTGGTTTTCGTTCCGGCCGAAGCACCCAGGACAACCTACTCGACCTAGAATCACAAATTAGAGAGGCTTTTGTTCGAGCGCAGTTCTGCGTATCCGTGTTTTTTTTATCTCGAAAAGGCGTACGATACCACATGGCGTTTCGGGATTGTGCAAGATCTACACGCATGTGGTATCACAGGGTGCATGTACAGGTGCATCGAGAATTTTCTCAGACATAGAAAGTTTCGTGTCCGTCTGGGCTCAACTTTATCTGACGTCTTTGTACAAGAGAACGGGGTTCCACAGGGGTCTGTGCTGAGCGTTACACTATTCGTTGTGAAAATGAACACGATAGCGAGAGTCATCACACCTGGCGTCCAGTACTCCCTTTACGTAGACGATGTCCAGGTTTCCTACACAGCATCAAGTCTTTCGACAGCTGAAAGACAGGTGCAGCTCACGATCAACTGTCTGTCTAAGTGGGCTGATGAAAACGCCTTCAGGTTTTCCGCGCAAAAGACAGCGTGTGTTGTTTTTACGAGGAGGCGAGGCACATTTGCTGAGCCCTCGCTGCTGCTCGGCTGGCAACACACTACCAGTTTGTGATGAGCAAAAATTTCTGGGGGTGGTATTTGACAAGAATTTGTCTTTTGTGCCACACAGAAACTATATAAAACAGAAATGCCTGAAATCCTCCAACATACTCAAAGTTTTATCCCATCAATCGTGGGGAGCCGACAAAGTCACACTGTTGCGGGTGTACGACTCGGTTGTGCGATCGATAACTGAGTACGGGAGTGTTGTGTATGGCTCGGCGCGGCCTTCGGCATTGAAGGTGTTGGACCCCATCCACCACGAAGGCATCCGACTCGCCACCGGTGCCTTCCGGACGTCCCCTGTGAAGAGTTTGTATGTTGAGGGCAATGAATAGTCGCTCGAGAGACGGAGACAATTTGAACATGTGAAGGCTGTGCTAAAGTACAGGTGCCCTGGAGATGACCCAGTTCTACACTGTAATGTGAACCGCGCTCTGGACCGACTCTTCCTTGCAAAGCCCTCTGTTGTACCATCGTTTCCGCTTCGCGTGCAGGCGGCGAGTTCCCGTGTGGGATTCAGTCCCTTTGGCGTTCCCCTGCAGCAGGCAGTCCTTGATGCTGCCCCTTGGAAGAGAAACCTAATACAATCCAATTTAAAAATGACACAGTTTAACAAGCAATCCATTCCATCCACAATGTCATTCTCCAGGAATTCCTGGAGATTCACCATAACTTCGGGAACCACCATGCGATCTACACTGATGGGACCAAAGTAAGCAATGGTGTGGCACCCGTTGCCCTCGAAGGTGATTCTATGATGACTGCACGCCTGAACACGAACGCCACAGTTTTCACCGCGGAGCTTTACGCGATTCTCCTGGCTCTGCGGCACATTAAAAAAAACCACCTTCAAAATTCAGTTACTTACTCCGATTCGCTAAGCTCTGTGCGTGCGCTGCTTTCATGCTATGACAGCAAGAATCACCTCGTCAAGCGAGTACGAGCGCTTGCGACTCATCTTTGTTCCCGAGGCTTTTCAATCTGTCTCTGCTGGATCCCCAGCCACACTGGGATCACGGGGAATGAACGAGCCGACCGTGAGGCTCGGCGAGCGTTGGCACAAGAGGAGTCGGATCTAGGACTACCCTGCCCACCAAGACATCCTGCCTGCGTTAAAGAGAGCTGTCTACACACAATGGGAGCAGGAGTGGAAGAAAATAACAAGCTACACGTCACACAGAAACACGTTTTCCCTCCGCATTGGACTGAACACATCAACAGATCATCCGAAGTTCTTTACGCGAGATTGAGGATTGGGCACACATGGCTCACGCATCACCACCTACTCAGAGGTCAGGATCCGCCAGCTTGCGCGCACTGCGGTGACAGCTTGACTGTCGTGCACGTACTGGCATCCTGCCCTTACTTCGAACACCAACGCCAACAGTATTTCACCGCATTCTACACATACCATGTCCCACTCCACCCAGCTCTTCTACTGGGTGACACTCCTCTTGTGCCGTTTGATAATGTCATCCGATTTTTGACCATGTGTGGACTACTAAGTCAGATGTAGATGTTAAGCATTGCTCCGCTTTTATGCAATATCACCGAACTCCTCATGTAAATATCTCATCCTGGATCACCTCATCGCTCACACTTTTAGATAGCTTTTAACTGCCATACTCGCTTGTTATCGTCATTCTCCTCTCTCTCCTATCCTGGTCCATCTCATCGCTCATACCTGTAGATATCTTTTAACGACCACACACACTCTCTCTCAGATCATCTCTCCCATAATCATCTCACACCACCACACACTCACCATAGTTTCGGCGCTCTATGGCCTTTGCTGCCTTTGTGCCATTAAACCAATAATCTCTCTCTCTCTCACACACACACACAATTGTATCTCAATGTTGGTCGGCTCATTCACCTTGCAAACAAATGGGTTGCTTTGATAGAGTGATCCGCATGTTATATCACAGAGTTGGTCTCTGTGAATTATCTGCACTGGTTGTTGGACAGTTTCAAGAACTGCATGATTCAAAAGGAAATGTTAAAGGGTAGATCTGATCAGGATATACTGAGCAAAGCACCGCTCCTGCTTACTATCATGGCCAAGCAAAATGTCTACTGGTTCAATCAGCGGGAACGTTTCTCTTCTCAGCGGGAACTCTTCGGCGATACACTGTATTGTGGAAGCTGGGACTAGTAGCTTGGCTTGCAACTTGAGGTAAAATCGTGCAATGCTGTGCTCAACATTATTCCTTAGTTCAGTGGTATTATCTGCAAAGACCCAGCAAAGGCATGCAGAATTCTTCTTTTGAACGTTGTTCACTGATTTCACTTTGTCCTGCCTTTTTGTGGCTGGTTGAATTCGTCTCAGGTGTGCAGCAGTGCTTATTTTATTGTTGTTCACTTTCCACACTCGACGTAGCGTCTTGATTGATGCTGCTCTGATCCTCAACAGTGACTGCGTCTGCTATATCAATGTTCCTTGCCGCTTTAACTGCTCTGTGTTGCCTGTTAAAGGGGCACAAAACAGGTAGAAAAACAAGAGGTCAAAGAACATAGCTCACGGTATCCAAATATAAAATTATTTTACTTCTAACAAAACGATGACATTCAAAGAGCATAATCCGCGTGGGCCTCTCCTTATCCTTGGAACTGGATCATGTCACCATATTCCAACGTATAGCAATACCGAATTCTAGGCGCTGGAGCTGGTGAAGATTTCGCTCACCTAGCCAATGAAGGACCCCACTGACACAAGCTGCAGCTAGCGGGGAACCGGTTGTGGGAGCATAGCGGTGACCTCGTGGTGCGATAAAGCACCAAAAAGATAGTGCGCACGTGAAATAGAATAGTGAGGAGTTTTGGTACGGTTTGAACTGGCTCTCTTGGATTTGACAAGTGGGAATATGTTTCGAATCGACCTCGCTTCTCGATATTACAACAAAATTGTATACGCCTCCCACATTCTAAATGGGTGATGATGCACGATGTCAAAATGATGTGCCACTGTTTGGCCCGACACTCATGAAAGAGATGAAAAATAGTGGAAGAGAAGCAGCATGTATGCGTCATGACCCCTCGGACAGGAAAACAGAAGCACGTACCTTCAAAAACTCAGCATGAGAGTGGCCGTGTACCCATTATTTGCCCCAACACTCACGAAACAGATGAAAAATACTGGAAGAGAAGCAGCGTGTATGCGTCATGACCCCTCGGACAGGAAAACAGAAGCACGTACCTTCAAAAACTAAGCATGAGAGTGGCCGTGTACCCTTTATTTGCCCCAACACTCACGAAACAAATGAAAAATACTGGAAGAGAAGCAGCATGCATGCGTCATGACCCCTCGGACAGGAAAACAGAAGCACGTACCTTCAAAAACTCAGCATGAGAGTGGCCGTGTACCCTTTATTTGCCCCGACACTCACGAAACAAATGAAAAATACTGGAAGAGAAGCAGCGTGTATGCGTCGTGACCCCTCGGACAGGAAAACAGAAGCACGTACCTTCAAAAACTCAGCATGAGAGTGGCCGTGTACCCTTTATTTGCCCCAACACTCACGAAACAAATGAAAAATACTGGAAGAGAAGCAGCGTGTATGCGTCATGACCCCTCGGACAGGAAAACAGAAGCACGTACCTTCAAAAACTCAGCATGAGAGTGGCCGTGTACCCTTTATTTGCCCCAACACTCACGAAACAAATGAAAAATACTGGAAGAGAAGCAGCATGCATGCGTCATGACCCCTCGGACAGGAAAACAGAAGCACGTACCTTCAAAAACTCAGCATGAGAGTGGCCGTGTACCCTTTATTTGCCCCGACACTCACGAAACAGATGAAAATTAGTGGAAGAGAAGCAGCATGTATGCGTCATGACCCCTCGGACAGGAAAACAGAAGCACGTACCTTCAAAAACTCAGCATGAGAGTGGCCGTGTACACTTTATTTGCCCCGACACTCATGAAACAGATGAAAAATAGTGGAAGAGAAGCAGCATGTATGCGTCATGACCCCTCGGACAGGAAAACAGAAGCACGTACCTTCAAAAACTCAGCATGAGAGTGGCCGTGTACCCTTTATTTGCCCCGACACTCACGAAACAGATGAAAAATACTGGAAGAGAAGCAGCATATATGCGTCATGACCCCTCGGACAGGAAAACAGAAGCACGTACCTTCAAAAACTCAGCATGAGAATGGCCGTGTACACTTTATTTGCCCCGACACTCATGAAACAGATGAAAAATAGTGGAAGAGAAGCAGCATGTATGCGTCATGACCCCTCGGACAGGAAAACAGAAGCACGTACCTTCAAAAACTCAGCATGAGAGTGGCCGTGTACCCTTTATTTGCCCCGACACTCACGAAACAGATGAAAAATACTGGAAGAGAAGCAGCATATATGCGTCATGACCCCTCGGACAGGAAAACAGAAGCACGTACCTTCAAAAACTCAGCATGAGAATGGCCGTGTACACTTTATTTGCCCCGACACTCACGAAACAGATGAAAAATACTGGAAGAGAAGCAGCATATATGCGTCATGACCCCTCGGACAGGAAAACAGAAGCACGTACCTTCAAAAACTCAGCATGAGAGTGGCCGTGTACCCTTTATTTGCCCCGACACTCACGAAACAGATGAAAAATACTGGAAGAGAAGCAGCATATATGCGTCATGACCCCTCGGACAGGAAAACAGAAGCACGTACCTTCAAAAACTCAGCATGAGAATGGCCGTGTACACTTTATTTGCCCCGACACTCACGAAACAGATGAAAAATACTGGAAGAGAAGCAGCATATATGCGTCATGACCCCTCGGACAGGAAAACAGAAGCACGTACCTTAAGAAACTCAGCATGAGAGTGGCCGTGTACACTTTATTTGCCCCGACACTCATGAAACAGATTAAAAATACTGGAAGAGAAGCAGCATGTATGCGTAATCATCCCTCGGACAGGACAACGACAACAATAAATGACGGAAAAGTGATGGTGACTTGGGATGTTTCCCCGTGGTAGCTACGGGAACCTTCCCCACTTCACAGTGTTTAATATGAGACAGCAGCGTGAGAGTGGCCATGGGCCCTGTGTTTGCCCCGTCACTCATGAAGCAGTTCGAAAAAGAAACACAGGAAGAGGAGAATCATGTATACCGTACATGACAGACGTTGCTAATGTCTCATTGCGCAAATCAAGTCGTGGCTGCCATACTTCTGTGACGCGTCCAGGTGTGGCACCTTAGAGACAGACATATGTCACAGTTTCGTACGAGCATGAGCCGTGGCAGCATGGTAGCCTCGTCGTCTGATGGGCTTCATCGTAATGCTGAACCTAACTCGCTACAGATCGGGAGACAGATGGGCAGTTCGGACGCGAAAACATCGGTAATGCACGAGCTTATCAATCCACCAAAGTAAGATGAGAATAACTGGTGCACCCCAACATCACTAACGGATCTTGTGCTCACAAAGGAAGTGCGAGTACGAAGGCGCAAGCAATGTGAAGTCAACAAACGGACAACAGAAACTAATTACAAACGACAGCGGGCACTGCGACAAGGAGTAACAACCAGGCAAAAAAGTTTCCATTATAATCTCCCGCATGTAGTGCACTAATTTCGGGATATTCATAAAGCCCGTTGTCAGAAAGAATTATTTTACCTTCTTGGTCCCGGCGTCTCCTTCGTGAATTCTCCGGCGTCTTCTGTTGCCAGCGTCCCATAGCCCTTGTTTGTTTTGTACTGCAACTAGAAGCAATCGGGCCTCGTTTATGTTCACACTACTTTGTTTGTCGATCTCTTTCGCAAACTGACTACGTTTAAAGATATCAATCAGCCTTACCGCAAATTATTGTGATGTTGCGCCCATCGGTTTGTCGCGATGCCAACATGGCGCCGACGGCGACTTGCAGTATCTTGAACTCGGCGGCCGCGATTCACGGAATCTCCGCACGGTGGCGCCCTATCTTCCTTTGTTTTACGTTGATGCAGCCGTATTTGCACTTACTGTGTTATACCGTCATGATAAACTGGCAGAAACCAGTGGAAACGACCGTATTTTTTTACAGTGTACCTTACGTGTACCTTCTGTGGACAAGGTATATAAATGTCGTTGTTGACAGTTTGTGGACTTTCTATGCGCCTATGTAACAAGAACTTATTTCAGATGTGTGTTTTTTTTCTACATAGATGAATTCCGTATTATTAATTACTGCATTATAGGACAGTAATGTCCACAGAGGTCGACTTCAAGGGGGTACCGAGCATCGCATAGGCTGGGGTGGGGTGTATAGAGACATACTTGTGGCTCTATTCATTGGGAGACGAGCTGTACCGGGTAATATCAGGTGGTAAATTCTGGGTGTGTTGCAAAAAACCATGTGGGGTGTTCACCACTCCTGGGAGGTGGAGAGGTCCGTGCTATCGGCTCTCTAAACAAAGCGGTATTTGGATCTGAACTTATAATTAAATGTAGTAGCTTGAACACGACTTTGCCAGCTTTTAGCTAAATATTAAAACACTAAATACATTTGCGATGGCTTTGAGAAGACGGGTCATCGTATTATTTATATTTCAGTTCAGTACACAATATATTCCCAACTTATCCGGCCACATGAGGATCATGTGCATGCAACAGGTTTGCTGCACATTTTGATTCTGCGCCTCCGTGACTCGCCCTCGCCTCATCACGAAGAAGCCATCGCCATTAGCATCATCGGAATGCCGTTGGAACGGTTGGAACATGTTTGAACTGTCTCAGGCTCTCAGCGTTCGCTCGTCACTTACTGAACAAAGGAGGGTATGATTTTTCGTCGTAAGAAGTAAGCTGTGTGATAGAAATGTGTCATCAAGCTTCACTTACATTCATACGATGACTGTTGTGCTGTAGGTTTTTGTTGTTCGTTTCGAGCAGCGGCTGCGGTGTTGCGTCCCGTCAGGTAAGTCTACAAGCATGAGTTCGTGGCCGGTTTTGGTTCTGCTAATTTCATTCTCGTTCTTGCAGGCCATGAAAGAACAAAGGAGGATATCATTTTGCGTCATAAGGGGTAACCTGTGTGATAGAAGTGTGTGATCAAGCTTCACTTGTATTCTTTCCATGACTGTTGGTTTGTATGTTTCGAGCGGCAGCTGCAGTTTTGCGTCCCCTCAGGTAAGTGTACAAGTACCTGTTCGTGGCCGGTGTTGAACGTGAACCAAATTCGTTGTTGCTATAACCATTCTACTCGGTTTTACTCACTTGCGTTGGAACATTACTAATTTGCGATTGAACGCCATATTCACACCCATTTCTCTCCAGCGCTTCAGAGACGTCGATTTCGCCGAAATTCAGTGAATTTTGAAGTCTACCGTTATCGTGGGTCGCCAGAAGAACTCAAACCGGAAGCGGTCATTGACTGTCTATTATGCGACGCGACACTGTGTGGCATAAAGCATGTGTACGTGTGGAATATTTCGCTACTGTGTGCGCGGGATGTTTTGTATGATTGTGTCGACGCTGGATACCACTTTCAAGGTATGCATTTTCGGAATAAAATAGATACATATATAGTTTTGCAGTACTTCGTTTCGTATATTTTATGCGTGTTGCGATTGAGTGAACAATACAACGGAGAAATTCAACTTCGCTCAAGTCAGAAAGTCCACAAAAAGTCTTCACATCATACGGGGATGGTGTTAATCAGACTTCAGTAAATCATGTGTCTTCCTCGATTAAGAAGAATGTACCGAGTGCCTCACGTAACGGTCGCCAAGCCTTAAAAAAAACGAATGTAGTTTCGTGGGTGACGCCGACTCAATGACAGCTGGGTCACAACAAAGTCAACAGAGAAATTGAGATCACATATAACAAGACTTACACATGAAGGTCACACGAAATTTCTGTAAAGTACATGGAGAGTCTACAGAAAGACCTGTTCCCTTCCTGTGAATAGAGAGAGAGAGAGAGTACTTTTTATTTCCATAACACATTTGCACAGTGCCGACAATACTCAGAAATAAAGGAAAAAATAATTGACGTAGGGCTCTAAGATAAAGGGATCAAACGCTATTCGCCTGTAATTGATCTAAATATGACTAAATATGAATAAGAAATACTAACATACGGCATAATAATAAGCAGGTAGCCGACACAGCTTCCTGCAGATCACTGTCAAAAATACAAAGAAAACAAGACCGGAACGACAAAAGAACTGCAGCAATGCAACGACCTCAGCATACAGAACGAACGACAGTGAATAAACAATGTAACATACGTACTGGTCATGGTTGGTCACATGTAGTTAGCATCACAAGGAGCTATGGGCGCAAAATGACATTTAATGTGCCTTTTAAAACTATATATTGATCTAGTCCCTTGTATATGAAGTGGTAACGTATTCATATTTTTGCTGCTGTATACTGAAATGAATAATAACCATAGTTAGTCCTAGGAAGGGAGTTGCCTCAGGACAGAAGCCGCCGATATTTCGAACAGAGACTGTTCTTCTTCTGGGCCCAGAAGAAGAACAGTCTCTGTTCGAAATATCGGCGGCTTCTGTCCTGAGGCAACTCCCTTCCTACATCTCTACCGGTTCGCTGGATTTCTACCCATCTACATAGTTAGTCCTAACTTTGGGGAGACTTGATGAGTACATCCCATGGCTCCTTAGTGGAATAACACTGTTCATTTCCTTTAGATTAACAAATGGTATAAAACACATTTCATTTCTTAACTTGTAGACAATAGAACACAACCTATGCATTAGCAACACTTTTACCAGAGAGACATTCAACAATTGAAAGGCAAAAGTAACACTTTCCTGCTTTGCCAGTGATAATATAGCGCGCAGCGCTTTCTTTTGCTCAAGATAGACGGGGTTCGTTGTTGAGTCGTAAGTGAGGGGTGTACCCTGTTACCCACTCTTAATAATAAAACTTTTGAAATCCACGCTAAGAAATCCACCCTTCAAATTCCAATCCTTTCAAATTCAAACTGTCAAAATAAATCACAATGGGTCTATGCAGTCCAGTGTTAAGCATGGTTTTACGTGAGAAAATCAGTGTTTAAGAAGGTCACACTCCAGAATAACGAGCCTTTATGCAATTCTGTGTGGTATTCAGCATGTATCTCTCAATTATTCATTAATTTAATTAAGTTAGAGGCGTAAATAACTACGCGTATGAATACTAGGAAAACAACGCTTCAGAGGTTCGGCCGTTCGGCTACTATTGGGGACGAGGCTATTAGAGAAAATGGAGTA
The DNA here is from genome assembly GCF_037126465.1 of Ornithodoros turicata. NCBI lineage: Eukaryota > Metazoa > Arthropoda > Arachnida > Ixodida > Argasidae > Ornithodoros > Ornithodoros turicata. The sequence goes on from NC_088201.1 coordinate 200,541,204, forward strand.
ACGACGGAGCTGTATGGTGTTGCGTGATGTGCTGCATGAAAAGGATAATCACTGCAAGCTCTAATAAAGCATATGTTTCTTCTGCCGATTTCGTCAGGTATTTTTCAGACGTGTAACGACTTGGTGTGCTAACACGCGCGTGTAACTTATGAAGGAATTCATTGGTGAAGTGACATTGATGCAGTCGTAGCTGTTTTGGACAGGCAATCTGGTAGCGAAAAATGTCCACGATAGGAAAACGTACCGTAAAACTGCTGTGTCGACCATTTGTCACGACGGTAATCACGTACATCACGGTAAACATCATGGAAACGTCTCTTGCTTTCCTCGGCCTCGGCCTACGAAGAACCGCTAATGTTATGTTTGATAAGCGCCGCGAAAAGTGGTTTAGCAAGGTAAAACTGTGCCGGGAACGCCGTCACATGAGGGATGTGTTTAATTAAATCACAGTGAAAGATAGCAAAGGAATTGTTACTGGTCATGTAGAAAGCAGATCTCGTTCACCAACATATCAATGGATTGTTTAAATAGTGTTCTTGTCAATGGACAACTGACGTTTTCGTCCCGTCTATACTGAGAAATGTTGGCCCAGAGCTTGGTTTCTGGATGCCACAAAACACTTCTCGCCAATGTGGTGCACTGTGACTCAATGGGGCATTTACAGCTCAGTGTCATTACCACATGAGGCAAGTTGGCTCTCTCAGGTGCTGTCACTGCAGTGCTGTAGAAGATCCAGAGTATATTCTTTGTCATTGCCCACACTACTGAGCTTTCCAAACTGCCATTTTGAGATCTCAATAATCTGAACTCCTGCCCCTCTCTCTAAAATTTCTTGGCCTATAGCTAAATCGAGCCAACGAATGCCTGCTCTCGAAGCTCTTTTGGCAATTTTGGACTCCATGGGACATTATTTCCTTCCTCACACCACAAGCAACTATGGGGTAGAGTACCGCCCCAGGCAATGAAACTCTGTCCATCTCAAAATAAAGTTGATGAACAGCATCTGCAACTTCTGTGAGGTGGTTTCAACCACTCTTATAACTACATGATACAGACAAAATACAGAAACCGACACTTCCTCAGGTAGGACCTAAGGAAGCGTGGACCTCCATGCGAAACCTTGTACAAATTAAACTTAAACAAAAATCTTCAGTGTCGGTTTCTGTATTTTGTTTATGCGATCTACAGGACTTGACTCCCCTCTTCGTATATCAACCACATGTATGTGTAACCTAGGAATGCTGGTATGTGGGTGGAGTGACTAGTTTGCCACAGTACCACAAATAGGAACACTAATGGCTGATAAATCTGCTACAGAATGTGGGCCAAGATGATGAGCACTTGGAATCATCATAGTTTTCAATACCATGCAGAGTAGTAGAGTAGAGTAGAGTACCCTCAAATTTTGTACTACTTTTTCTGAATTACTTATAATTATGCAGCAGCTACATAGGCAGCAGTTAAAATGCTACTCAGAATTGCCAAAACTTCATGCTAGCACTCAATTCTTTTTACAAACTTTGGTTTGTGATGTGATGAATGTTTCAGTGACTTCCATAGGCCCGGTTTCACCAACTCTGGTTAACTGAACCAATATCAAGGGTTGCCAATCCTCAAACAGACACTTCTTTTTTTCCATCGGTGATGTGGTGAAGCAGATAGTTTAATGACCGTTCATCTTAGTTCAGATGCTGAAAAGGTTGGTGAAACTGGGTCATTATGTAGCCTTTGTGTTCTGGTGCTGTGCAATGGTTTTTCGAGGGATTCGAACTACAAAAAAAGGTTAGTAATAAAAAAAATTCTTGGCATACCTACCTACCTACATATATGTCCTGGACAGCATGTAAGAAACTCAACAGAATATAAATGTCATCATGACATTGGTAGACAGACGGATACCGAAACAAATCGGAAGGGGAGGGCTGGGTTCCACGAATGGGCACTTGTTCACTGCCTCCTCTTGAAAGAAAAGTAGGACCGAAAGTCGCGTGCTCTGTCAAAGACCACCATAATCCCCTCAAGACCGTGCCTTTTTGATGCGAACTCGTCCCCCCTAGCTTTGAGCGTAGCTCAACTGCACCAAATTGGTGGCACTGTTGAACAGTATGTCATTTGTTTTTATGATGGACAGTATGATGTCATTTGTACCGTTTCTAAGGCACTTTGTACAAGGGTTTTGTATGCCAGCAGTGTACTGTCTGCGAAAGGTAGTTTCCGTGTCCACTTCAAGAACACAATTTTTTTAAGAGGCTTAGAGGATGCGTAACTAATGTGTGATTCCCACTAAATATCAGAAGAGAGGTGCACACTTAAATACCTGAAACCCTCAACTCAATTAATTGTAGGATCAAAATTACGTGGGAATATATTGAGGTTTGTCTCGTTCACAAAAGACATCATTGCACACTCTGCAAAGTGCATCGGTAGTTGCCATGGCCTACATCAATCATAGATACTGCAAACCACTCATTCAGCATAGTCAGTCCACAGTACGCAAAGTGAAAAGCGTCATTGCCCATTGTGAACATGGCCATGCAACAGTGCTTGCGGCTTCGCATTTCTCACTAGTTTCTTTCATCACTTTGTTATGAGATGACTAATGCTTTGCCAATTCAACACTTGGAACTTTGGAACAACTTTGCAAAGCATATGTACTCGTATGCACTTCCTATAATCACTTCAGGAGTATTTCTTCCGTAACATATCTCAGCAAAGCAGTATGTCATGTAGGTAACACAACTTTGGCACAGTATTTGCTTGATATGTCCAACAAGCAGAGATATCAAATCTTTGTGCCAAAATGGTGTGCCACGTGTCCGTGTAAAGACGTGTCGCATCTTGATGTTGAATGCAAGAAGTTAATGTTTGACAACATATATGTCATGGGTTAAATAGAGCAGTATATCATACACATCAGAAGAATGCCAACACTTCAGTGCTTTACGTTTACCTGTTATTCCAATGTTTACTCTCCCTTCTATTGGAATTATGTATTTCAGAATCATTTTTGTATTACTGAATTTTAATTTGGCAATCCTTTCACATGTCTTGTGATAGACAGGTTACCAATGTAAGCAGTGTTTACGTGCCTCTCACAACCTGCATCTTTATGCAAAAGTACTCCAAAAGCCGGGAGACGACATAACTAGACAAAAAAGTAGAGAACTCCAACTTAACATAACAAAATAACAAGGTTTACTCAGACGTTTCATCCGTCATGCGACGGACATCATCAGTGCCAAACTGAATGAGCGATTGCACAACCGGTCATTATTTAAGGAGATGGGAGTATTGTTCGGGGAAGGGCCACGGTTTTTCTTAAAAACCGAGGGGTCACTGCGTATGTTCCGAGACTCTAGAAGCTTCCTGTGTCCCCATCTTTGTTCTCTCTTGTTATGTTAAGTTGGAGTTCTCTACTTTTTTGTCTGCATTTTTATGTCTGAGGGTGTTTTTGTGACAAGAGGGCAAGGGTGCCGGCAACATGGCACATGTTCACAAAAATGCAGAACCAGAGACACACACACACAAAAAAAAAGTATAGCATAACACAGTCCCAATCATTTTGTCGTGTCCTTTTTGATGTGTCGTCTGTTCTACAGTTTTTTCTTTCTTTTTTTTTCGTGTGTAGTTTCTGGATTTTAAGCCCAGGAGCAGTTGCTGTAGAGGATGCTGAGAACATGTGAAGCATAGATTTTCTCATTCTCACATTATGCTGTAAGCAGTGTGAAATACAACCCAAAAGGAATTTAATGAGAGACAAGTTGTCATCAAGATCAGTGTGGGAACATTGCAAAGGAAAAATAATTCTGAACCATAATGGATTTCTATCCTATTTAATGGTGCAGTAGCAGATGAAAGTAATCCAAATAATATTAAAGAAGTAACCGTGCAAATTATCAGACAAACAGTGAAGCTGGCTGCAGTACACTACAATGTGTCACATGTAACAATATCAGTGTTTCCAAAACTGACACATAAACCTTAGGGAGGCCGCAATAGTCAAAGCGGGGGTTACACCAGTTGGCGAAAAGAAAAAGCAGATGAAATGAACGCAATATGCGACAAAACCAAGGAAACTATCACGCTACAACTGCAATATATTGAAGTTGTTTTTAAAAAATAGAAGTTAGTTCAGCGCACAGATATCAGCTGTCGAACACACAGCCATCCCGAAAACTATGCCCATCTTCGTTGATGCACCCACGAATCCACAGGAAGACCGCCGAGGCTTTCCCACTCGGATTAAGTATCTGTACCTTGAACTGTGAACAGTTTGGTGTACACTCCAGAAAACGAGAACAGCTGATTGCCGATTTCATGGGCGCGGCCATGCGAGCCGACAAGGACAGTTCAACAGAGGAGCAATTTGAACGCGAATGTGGCGCTAGTGGTAGGCGCAACAATTTGCACTTCATACGACGTAAAGTGACCAAAAATTAAGCAGCGAGGATGCGTGCTTGCTCATTTGTGATTATTTGGGCCTGTAATCCACATCACGGTTCAGAAAAGCTGCTAAAAATGCCGATGACTGGCACAAGAAAAACGAGTTTGCAATGTTTTTTGACCCGTTGCGGTTCAAGCGAATATATCTTTTTTGTGCTTCCTTCCTCTTTTTTTCTCTCTTGTTTTTTCTTTTTCTTTTATTGTTTTTTACTGTTGTCGGTTCGTTCCGGAGCCCTAGCTTGGAAAGCTGCTCCTGTTTAGTTTCGGTATAAATCGGAATGTGGGGGCAGGGGGGAACAGTCCACCGCTCCTCGAGTTTTCACAGTGCTGGCTCTTACCCCCCCCCCCGAATTTTCCCTCCGAGGACCTCTTTGAAAATGCCGTACTTCTCAATCTCTAACTCCATGTCCAGCAGTGCTCTCCTTCAGGTTAGGTTAGGTTAGGTTGGGTTAGGTTAGGTTAGGGCTCGCTCCCCCTTGGCGACTTCCGAGTTAGTGCGAGCGAAGTATCTCAATAATGGAAAATCTGAAATGGTGCACTAAAAACAAATGTCACCTCTGGGGATAATAATTTGAAGGATATAGATGAAGGATTCATCTCATATCTAAACCGATTGCCAGCAATTCTGCTCTTTCTGTTTCTCGAAGAAAGAAAAAGAGCTTACACACACACACAAAAAAAAAAAATACATCTTAGTGAATTATGCAAATTAGAATGCCAAAATACCTTGCAGATAAGGTTTTCCTCCACTCGCGTACGCGTACGTGCCAAACTATACACAAAGTCCTAGTTGTTTTATTTTAAAAAATCTCCATTAAAATGGCTACGACCACGGAGTATGCGTTTGTGGCACCCCGTTTATTTTGTGTGTGTGTGTGTTTCAGCTTGGGGGGACAAACTTAGTCACGATAGCACGTCATTTTCACAGTTGAGTTCTACGGGCGCGTATCTTTTCCAAGAGAGACTAAATAAGGATGACTAATCAATTAAATTCATTAATTAACTCTAATAAGGAAGCCAGATACTATGAGAGACTGTCCTAGTTAAAATCCACGTTTAAAAATTTTGAAACGCGTACGTGTATTAAAATATCAATCCCTGAATTTTGACATGCAAAGGCCAAAACCGAAACTGTGGCAACCACGTTTGGGGTGGTGGTCTTCACGGTACGGGATCTGTATGGGATACTTCTGTAAGTCAACTGAGCTCACAACTATATTGTCCTGGCTCAGAAACCGTATGTTTCTGGAACGTAGAGAGGGAAAAAAGGAATCACACAACAGGAATATACTTCAAGTACTCTTCTCGATCTTAGGGAAGCGAGGAAGCGAAAGCTTTATTGACTCTGCGTTACGTTGCACTAGTGTCAGCGCGCTGAGCGGTTGAGCTGGAATTGGAATTAGAATTGGAAATGAATCAAACAGAATGATAAATATTACTAGAAAGAAAAAGAATGAAAAAAGCGTTATCTGAGCTGATCGAACTCGGTTCACTCTGGAAATTGTTGCACCGACGACTGGCGCCACGTTCGAACTTACCTAAAATTGCTCCTCTGTTGAACGGTCCTTCTCGGCTCGCATGGCCGCTCGCATGGCCGCGCCCATGAAAGCAGCAATCAGCTGTTCTCGTTTTGTGGAGTGTGCACTGAACTGTTTGTAGTTCAAGCTACAGGTACTTAATACGAGTGGGAGAGCTTCGGCAGTCTTCCTGTAGATTCGTGGGTGCATCAACAAAGATGGGCATAGCCTTCGGGATGTCTGTGTGTGTCAGCCGGTGTCTTTCTCCGTCTGTTACGTCGCGAGACAACTGAGATCACCGTCTGTGCGCGCTCAGGAAGCTTGAAATCTGCCCTGATACATATATACAGTAATATACACCTTCAATATACGCTGATACATATACGGTCAATAAATTGGGACTTGCTCCACGGCAATCTTTCCAGGCGTTCACAAGACACTGTTTGTGGATTTATGCCTTACATTTAATCTATCGCATGTCGTTCCACATCCTATGCGAATAACTCATGCCACGCAGTCAACCCTTGACTTGGTTTTAACCTCCCATCCTGAGCACATCACTTCTTTGCATGTCACTGATGGTCTCAGTGACCACAAGGCCATTTTCTAAGATATCTCTTCAAGTAGTCCAAATGTTCATAAATTCAACGATAAAACCAGATACGACTATGCTCGAGCTAACTTCCAAGCCATCAACGAGGGTCTTGAAGCTCTGTATGAAAATTCATTTCATGGCACCTTGCCTCACTCCATTGAGGATAACTGGTCCCTCTTTCGTGACAACATAAGCTACCTTACCGGGTACAATGTTCCAAAGATAAGAGTGAAATCTTATGATCACAATCCTTGGTTCACGAAAAGTCTTAAAATCTTGCTAACCAAGAAAAAGCGCTTATTCAGGAAAGCAAAGCGTCTTGGCGACAACGTATCATGGGCTAAATTTCACTACTGTGAACGGGAATACAGGTGCTCGATCAAGGAAGTGAAACATAAGTTCTTTACCATCGACCTCCCGTCTCTCTTGACGAATAAACCAAAACAATTTTGGAAAATCTTATCTCCACCAAAATCCCACCGTATCAGTCTGACACCCGCCGACAGCGACTGCGCCAACGCTTTCGCTTCCTTGTTTTCATCCGTTTTCAACACCGATAACGGGTACACCCAAACTCCATTATCAGTAATCGCCTTGTCACCTATGGTCCCCATTCATATCAGCACTCATGGCATTTGTAAAATCACTGAGTCACTTAAGCTGTCGTCGAGTGCTGGTCCGGACTCTATTAACCCGAAGGTTCTATACAACACGAGATCTATTTCCAGCAAGATTCTATGTTGCATATTTACTCAGTCAGTCCAAGATTCTGCCATACCGCAGGACTGGAAGATGGCGAAGATTGTCCCTATTCACAAATCAGGCAGCTGCCACATCGTTAATAACTACCGCCCCATTTCACTCACATCTATAGTATGTAAAATTCTCGAACGCATACTCCAACGAAGTTAAGTACCTTGAAGAAAAATGCTTCTTCTATCACTTGCAGCACGGGTTTCGAAACCTCTTTTCATGTGAAACTCAAGTAGTCAGTTTTGTTCACGACATCTTTCTCCACGCGGACAATAATCATCAGACTGACGCCGCTTTCTTAGACTTTCGCAAGGCCTTCGATATGGTGCTGCACTCTAAGCTTCTATACAAACTCTGTCTGCTTAACCTCGACCCGTATGTCGTCCATTGGATAGCTCAATTTCTGTCTAATCGTACGTTATTTGTTACTTGCAACAACCACCTATCCCCAGATGTACCTGTGCTTTCTGGTGTCCCTCAGGGTTCAGTCCTCGGCCCTCTCCTTTTCCTTATCTATATAAATGACCTTCCTTCAGGCATATCTTCGGCGATTCGTCTCTTTGCTGACAACTGTGTAGTGTAGAGGCAAATCCTCTCTCCTTCTGACCAACTAACTTTAAAGCGACCTTTAACTAATCCGGCGTTGGTGCAATGAGTGTCAAATGCCTCTGAACATTGCACAGTGTCGCATTTTGTCGTTTTCTCGAAGACGGGTCTCCTGCCTTCCTCCCTTCCCCTACACTCTAAGTGATATCACATTAACCCGAGCAGATTCTTACAAATATCTTGGAATCCACCTTTCCTCCAACCTAACTTGGAACGAGCACATCAACCACATAATAACTAACGCTTCTCGCTCCCTAGGCTTTGTTAGACGCACCCTCAGGTTGGCGGGCTCCATCTTAAGCTCCTAACCTCACGGCTCTTGTACGAAGCAAGCTGGAATATGCATCACCTATTTGGGACCCTCCCCAAAAGTATCTCTGCGACGCCTAGAAGCCATCCAGAATCGGGCTGCCCGTTTCATTTCCAACGACTACAAATTCGATCCCTTGTAACCGCGTTAAAATCAAACCTTAATCTCGACTCACTCGAACATCGTCGCCGTCTTGCCAAGTTAGCCCTCTTCCATTGGTTCTTTTTCATCTTGCCACCGCACCAACCGCCCATCACCCGCCCGAGTGTCATTTTTCCTCGCATCCACCACACTAATAAGGTCACAGGCTTTCATTGTAATACCAATGCATTATCCAGGTCATTCTTTTGTTCAACTGCCATCGAATGGAACAACCTCCCATCACCTCTCGCAACTATTATCTACCATACACTATTTTGTAACACCCTCTCCCGTTCACTCCACCCACAAGACCACCACGCTTGTATGTCAGTTGCTATGAAATTTTTCACCTCCCCCTTATCATATTTGTTAATTATCTGTACTTATGTGAACCAACTCCTTGTTTCACGCTTTAATACTTGTTTTCATATAAGATTGTACTGTCGTCGTTTCTTTATTTTCCTGTTTACTTACTGCTAATTGTGTTGTTCTTTTCTGCTTGCTTGTTTGTTTCTATCAAGTTGCTGTAAATGTATCTTACGCTCCAGTTCCCACCCCCCATGTAATGTCCTCCGGACCCTTGGGGTTCTCGAAATAAATAAATAAATATAAATGTTATACTAGTGCGTGCAAGTAGCGTCTGATGTAGGTCCACGGTCTCGTCATGATACAGTGAGGAATACTGCGGCACACTTGATTCAAAGCATTGCTGCGAGTTAGCTTGTTTCCCGACTGATTGTGTGCTGAACTGAACTTGCATTTTTGTAAAACAACTTCAATATAATGCAGTCGTAGAGAGATAGTTTCCTTGGTTTTGTGGCATATTGCCCTCACTTCATCTGCTTTCTCTTGGGCCCCGTTTGGGCTATCGCGGCCTCAATGGGGGTCCTGACACGGTTTGGGAAACACTGAGGCATACTGTATATTGTTACATGTTGTAGTGCACTGAAGCCAGCTTCACTGTTGTTTCTTTGCATGGTTACTTCTTCAACGTTACTTGAATGAGGAATGCGGAGAATGAGGAAATGTAGGCCTTGCATGTTCTGGATGTGCTCTAATTGCTGACCCCTGCTGTTGGGCTAAAATCCAGCAACTACACAAAAAGATTAACAAATGCAGAACAGGAGACAGAAACACGGACACAATGACATGATTGAGATCATGATATGCTGTCAATTTTTTTCTGTGTCTCTGGTTCTACATCTTATGAACATGTGCCACATTGCCAGCACCCTTTCCCTCTTGCTACGAAGACAGCCTCTCAGCAATAAAAATGCAGGTTGTCAAATGCACGTAAACGGTGGTTACATTTTTTGGGGGTCTTCACTCATGTAATGTTTATGCCAGAAAATGCTCCCCTAGTTCACATGGCATACTGAATATGAGTGTGCTCCACAGCCACAAACTACATTGTAAATTAGCACTACAGTATGTTTATCGGCACACATGAAATTACCCTTCATAAGTGCATCATGCAAGCTGATTGATTCTGATGCCAACTGCTCATGAAATAACATGGGGTGGGGTGAAAGACACTGGAATCACATGTTGCGTCACTAGCAGTGCCGTACTCACTCAGCAGTGATTTTTCACTGAAGCCTGCAACTCAACGATGTAATTTACATCTTGATTGCAGAAAAAGTAAGCACATGTTTGTTATTACTTGGTATACAGTTGAAACTTGTTAATGTGATGACGGTCATTCTCGTTGATTTTGGCAATGAAACCATTTTAGGATAAAAAACACCTGTCAAGGTGTAAGCTATGAAAAGTAGTAAATTGAGTGAGGCATTTTAAATTGCCTTTTTTCCTTTATATTTTCAGTGCTGACATACATCAGCTTGTGTAACTGTCAACCTGGGCTATTCCAGCCAAAACCAGCCAGAGATGTAGCTTGACTCTGTTAAATATCACTGAAAAAAATTGTGTGCATTTTTTAGATGATGCATATATCGAATGTAACTCATCATTTTGTTTTCTTGAACAATGGGGGCACATTAAACTGTGCCGAAATATGAAGTTGTCCCTTACGAGCTTCCTTCTGACATCTACATATGCATCATTTGTGCGCTTTCCTTGCCTGGTGTTAGAGGGGAACCACGGCTCTGCTATCCCAAAGGGTATGTAGAACGAGAATAAATCTGGTGACGTGGTGAGAACTCGAGAAAGGAACACATTTGGAGTCAAGTTTACAATAAATTTCTGACACATTAGCATTCTTGAAGGAGCCCCAGATTATTTATGCTTGTAACTGATTGCTTGTGATTAGCTTCACATAAAAATATCAAGCTGATCTATATTCATTGTTTAACCATGTGTTTGAGAATAACAAGCACTTGCAAAAAATTACTTTTTTTTTTCAGATAGTATATTCACATATAGGTCGTCTAAAAGAAATCTTCCCTTATTTGTATAACTAGTCCTCTCCTGCAACGTATTGAAAATCTAGAGGTTTATTTTTCTTTAGGAAAAATTTAAAAAAATTGTCACCATAATATGCTGCAGCTTGTTCGTCAGTTGAGGCCATCTAGGAAGCAAAAACAAAAATATTTTTAGAACCTACAGGTGTATTTGCTCTTACGCAAGAAAAATGTTTCGTCAGCTTATTCATATCCCATCTGTATGACGCTATAGCACACTTTGAACAAATTCTGCATTCAACCGTTCTGCCCAGTTCTACAGATTAATTGCAGTCGCTGCTTCATAACAGCTTTGTCAACATTTATGATTGTTTTCACATACCTGAAGTCATCTGGAAAGTGAACAAATCTCATCATTTCAAGGGCATACCCTCTCCTATAGCATGTTCAGAATCTGCTGGCATGTGTTTTCTGTAGGTCTTATAGCATCAGCTGACCATATTGGCTCAGATCATGTCAGAATGCGACGTAACAGCTTTTGGAAACAATTTATTATGATCTCGTGTGCCCTTCAACCACAACAGAAAAAAACAAACAAAAAAAAAAACAGTCTTTCTTTCAGTGGAAATAGGTGTTTTTGCTGCATTAACAGAAGGTGGCTCAAATTAATTGTGTACCTGCTTGTGGCCTGGGTGGAGCATGCCTCACTGTGCTTTATGTCCAGTAATTTCTTCTCCAACCGTATCTCTTTGGCAGTGAGCCACAACGTATGCAGTCTTCAAGCTTTCTTTCACCCGGAAGAACAGCTTACAGCTCTGCAGGCATCAGAATATCTGCACACTATAGGAGGCTACAATCTAGCCCTATAGGTGCCAACGTTTTAAATGGTACTGCGAACACAGTCATAGTACCCTATATCACGGCACAAAGCAATTATGTCAAAGTTATGCTTGTGGAGGTAAAGTCACGCTTGCCAAAGCCAAAGAGGCAAAGTGATGCTTATGGAGGGTTTTATTATGCCCTGCTGCTCAGTGTATGGCTTCTGTTTTTAGCTGGAACAAACCAATAAAAAAAAAAAATCTGAGGAAAGAAATATGCCACCTTCAGTTGTCATCGACCAAGCAAACTAAGTCAATAATGGTGGTTGTTATTCACTCTGCTATGTGATTGTCTTTATGTAAATTCACCTCTTTGGTACTGTGGTATCAGGTAGCTTCCTTGTAGCGTAACATATATGTGACCACATAGAGGATAAAGAGGAGAAATTAGCTAGTCTGGCATAGGAGCTCTGACACTGGCATAGCTGGTCAAAAGAAAATGTGGGCCATACATCACATAAAACACAAATACCAGTATATTTTCAGCAAGCACTGGTTAATTTCTAGTAGGTGCGGTGCATATAGCATGTCCATGGACTGATTTTTTATTCTTAGAGAAATAATATTTTTGCAGTTATAAAGGATGACAACATGTTGTACATCCGAAGAGAATGTACTAATTAGGTCTCGTTTAATTATTAGAAATAGAAGGTCGGTGCAAATGCAATGTCGGCTTCCCTATGTGCCGCTATAGTTTTCCAAAGTATGCTCGTGACCATTTAGTGTGAGGACATGGCACCGAAATAATGGCTGTGTGAGAGTAAGTCCCGGAGCGTTCTTTTTGCCTTTTCACTTGAACGTGAGGAAGAAACAACGCTGCAGAACTGGAAGCAGAACATTTAATGTAATGTCGTACAGGATGCAAGTTTTACAGCGATTTCATATTTCAGCACAATATTTATAAGCTGTAAAAATGGGTGCAAGGGTACCATACAGTGAAGTAGCTGGTACCGTAAATTTTAGACCTCTTCTTGGCGTGGGTGCTTGGCATAAAGAGTGACGGCTAATAAACGTACTTTGGGATTTCTGAATGCGAAGATCATAGGAGAGAAAGGAAGGCAAACAAATACAACAGAGGGTGCCATTCATTTCTCACACTTCTGATTTCAGTTACTTCATTGCTCTTAGTTTTCTTCAGTTCCGACATCTGATAACCAGAATTTACACTGTATGTCCACGCGAATAAAAAAGATACAAAAATTCCTGTTGCAAAATGCAAAAATTTCATGGTTTTTAAGACCTTGAAAATGGCATTCTTCAGTTCCAGTGTATTCAAAGACCAGTGAAAACAAAGTGCTTGAAGTATTATGTCTAGATACATCTTTTGCATGGCAAATCGTTGTCTAGGAAGGTGCGCGAATCAATGTGGATGTTCCTGAAATTAGAATCTTATTTCGTTACACTTTGAGATTACCGTATGCTGGTTACAAAAAAATTAGGACCTCTGCTGACTCAAGTTATTCATTCGAGAGAAAATAGTTTTTTCTTGCAAACAAACACACAATTTCTTCACATTCATATGCAGCTTATTTGCAGAAATGCATTTCGAGAGTCTGTCCAGTACCTGTTCCGTGTGTTAATCAGAACGTAGGCTCACAAGGAAAACCACAGGCAGGTTCCGATTTCACGATTCTACGGTTCTGAGGCTGGAACACACACAAACACATACAGACGGATAAACACAACACATCCACACGGTATCGGAATCAGGCTTTTTCGTTGATCGTCACTTTTCAACTCTACGACTTCACAACCAAGGCAGCTGCAGGAGAATGGCGATGTTCGCGACAATGTTCATAATATAGCAGGTGTCCACCATAGCTGGGACGGCTGGGACCAACACCCCCGGGAACTCATTCGGTGACACCACACGAATTCAGAGTTCGACATACTCAAATTTGAGAGGCGAGCAGCAGAGCAAATCATTAACTGCAGTGCCAACAGAATCCTGATAGCCGGCGGAGAATACAGCAAACGATTCGTCCAGACTCGGCACTCTCGTTCCCAGCCCACCGCAAAAAGCCTCACCCTGCGGGGAACTATTTTGAGACGCGGGAGCCAAAAGCCTTCGCTGCTCTGAGGCTGCCGTGCCTGTCGACCAATCAGAGACGATTTATTTTGAAAGTTTGAATCTGAAGCGTTTGTATCGCAAAAGTTGATTTTTACGGCTTTATCTTTACGCCGTGGATTTTTTCGTGATTTATTTCGAGGAGTTTATTCTCGAAGTTTATTTTGCGAAGTGTAAACCAGAGTGATCCCTAAGTGAGAGCATAGCATTCTATACCATACGTAATATGGCTTTGAATGAAGGACATATATACCGTTCTGAGAAGCGACAAAGGGAAAAGAAATCTCAATTTAGTTATTACATAGATACCCGAATAGACCTTTTTGCGAACATGCGATGTATGTTCATGCCACCATAAATGTTCGTGAAGAATTATGCCTAAGAAGTTGACGGATGAGCGTTTACTAATAGAATCGGGGCCGAGCATTAAATTGGCACTGAACCCTCCCGTTGACATTTGAGGTGATTTAAACACAACATAAGATGACTTTGACGAGCTGACAGTTAGATCTTTGGACTTCAACCATGTCTAGATCTTAGAAACTTCGTCATTTGCTTTAGCGTACAGATCCGTGATGTTGGAGCTTTGAACGAATATGGAGGTATCATCGGCATATAAAATTGTTGGTACGTTTAAGTAGGAACTCAGGTCATTGATATAAATCAAAAACAAAAAAAAAGACCGATGATTGACCCTTGCGGGACACCCGCTGAAACGTTTCCTAGCGATGAAGCGGCGTCCTCAAGTTGTACGAACTGCCGTCGGTTACTTAAATAACTATGTACTAATTTAAGCGCTACGCCACGTATTCCATATCGCTCTAATCTTGCGCACATTAAGGAATGGTTAATTGTATCAAACGCCTTCCGAAGGTCAATAAACACGCCCATAGTCAGTAGCTTAGATTCAATGTTTCTTTTAATCAGTTCAAAAACCGAAAGGGCTCCTGTTTCAGTGGACTTGTTTTTCCTGAAGCCAAACTGGCTATCCGATAGCAAGGAGTGTTTTGGAAAAAAATCTTGTAAACGCGTGAGCATCAAACGTTCATGCACCTTACTGATTGATGGGAGAATCGCAATCGGTCTGTAATTCCCTGGAACCAACCGACTGCCTTTCTTGAAGATAGGACATATCTTCGAAATCTTCATCTCATCTGGGAATGCGCCTTCACTGAACAGCCAGTTTACAATGGAAGACAGTGGCCCTGCTATCAGTGGAGCGACGTTCTCAAGCAGTTCAACATTTATCTTATCATGTCCTATGGCCGGTGTATTCTTTAAGTTCCGATTAATGGATAATACTTCTTCTGTGCAACATAATAATCATAGTGAATAATTGTCAACAAGGCTTAAAGTTCCATAAGTCAACATAAAATCAATATGTGAGGTAAACATACGGCTAATAGAACGTCTACTGAATGTCTGTTGACTAAGTTCTGTAGAATGGAAACAAATCGTCAAGAGCCATTTTTGTAAGAGCCATGCGAAGCTAAATTAACCACTCGCCTGCTGCGTTCCAGTGCGTTCGATTTCATGATCATCTGGTATTTCCTCGGCAGCATCCAGTTGGCTTCACATTCGTGGTGGGGGCACTGGAATCCTTTTCTTCTGGAGCGTTTCTGCGTCTTTTCTCTTTTCTGCGCAAAGAAAATATGAGCGAACGCTAGTTTCAACTCCGTGAACTTTCACCATAGAAGAATAAAAACTTACCCACGAGGCCCATGATTTGAGCTTGGTAGTGCCTATTCTCGTCTGGATTCTTTTGTGAGGCCCATTTTACGGAGTACGGCCGTGTGTTGTCAAAATCGCGCAAGTGTTCCAGGTAGAAGTTTTTGATATCTCGGACGCGGACGACGCGACGCTTTCGGTCACTTATGAAGCGGACGTACGCGTACTACGGGGGCACTGCGGTGCTAGGTGACATAGACATTGTTCACTGAACAAATCGTTGAAAATGGGGATGTGGAAGGCAACGCAGAAATAACCTGACTGCGGAGATCACGGCATAGCTGGGCGTCCTCACTCATGAGGACCCTCATGAAGACGCCTCACCCTCACCTCATCGTCGTGAGGTGAGGGTGAGTGAGGCCAGACCACGCTGAATGTTCCTCACGAGGACAGTCGTGAGGCATTGTCCCTCATGAGGCCCACCGTGAGGGCCCTCATGAGGCCAGTCGTCGTAAGGCCAGAAATACGTGAGGGTACAACGTGAGGGCCGTGAGGCTTTTCACGGATGAGGCCGTGAGGCCCTTTGTGAGGAACCTCACGGATGAGGCCATGAGGCCTTTCGTGAGGGGCCTCACGGATGAGGCTGTGAGGCTTTTCGTGAGGGACCTCACGGATGAGGCCATGTGGCCTTTTGTGAGGGACCTCACGGATGAGGCTGTGAGGCCTTTCGTGAGGGACCTCACGTATGAGGCCATGAGGTCTTTCGTGAGAGATCTCACGGATGTGGCCATGAGGCATTTCGTGTGGGACCTTACAGATGAGGTGATGGGCTCTGCTGATGCCAAACACTAACGTTAACCTCACTGTGACAGTAACAACTGTTACCGGATTTATCCAAGCACCGCACGAAACCCTATAAACAGTTTAATGCCGCGCAGTACCATTAGTACCAACTACTGACACAGTAGTTCAACGCCGACGTGTCATGTGAACATGACGGAAAGTTCTTGTGAGGCTCATGTGCCCACTAGTGACTTGTAGACACGTCAGGCCATAACGGTATTCACGAGGCGAGGGCTCGTGAGGATGAGGGGTCGTAAGGCCATGAGGGTCCTCATGAGAAGAAGGTACGTGAGGCCATGAGGGTCCTCATGAAGTGAGGGTACGTGAGGATGAGGACTCGTGAGACCGTATGGGTCCTCATTAGGCGAAAGTACATGAGGCGCCGTGAGGACATGAGGGCCCTCATGAGGTGAGGACACGTGAGGATGAGGGCCTCATGAGGTGAAGATACATGAGGCCATAAGGGTTGTGAATAGCCTCATGAGGTGAAGGCATGTGAGGATGAGGATGGTGAGGCCTCTCGGGATCCCGATGCCCTGAGGTGAGGTTTGTGAGGGCAAAATTTAAAATGGAATGTGAGGGTGAGGGTGACTGAGGTTTAGTTACTGGTGAGGAAAATTTGGTGAGGGTGAGTGAAGCCAACAAAGTCTGTGCTTCGTGAGGTGAGGATGAGTGAGGCCGCAGGAAAATGCCCACCTATGGATCACGGTCACAGGAAGCCTCCGAACGTCTTCTGCGTCTAACCGCCGTTGCTTCATACAGGACTCTGGCCGGCCTCGGATTCGACCCGGATGAATGTTGGATTTTATCTTAACGATTATAACGTACAGAAGTTTTCATTTTCATCTCTTTTCTCACGGCTTAACAAGTAAATTCGCGATATTTAAGTGGAGTAATTGCATCATATGCTTTTATATTCCTCACCTAAAAGATACGCACTATTTCAAGATTTCAAATCACGGACGGATTTTCGTTTCCGGCAACAATGGCGGCATTGTGATGGGCCCGTCCTGCTCGATCGTAGAGTCCCGTAAGGCCGCAGTTAGCGGTTCAGAAATGTGAAAATGGATAGCTTCAATACACGAAAAAGGTATCCGGAGCCCGACCGACCATTTGTAGCGCCGTACGAGACACTTCGGAGTAAGCGACGTCGACTCCAACAATGCTCTGTCGTCACCGGGTCACAAAGTGGAGCATGCGAGCGACAGCAGGATGAGCAGATGTGCTTGACACCAACGAATCGAGGTTTACCGATTTAGTGCGAAACCCGATTTCTACCCGCAAAACTGCACCTAAGCTAGCCCCTTCAAGGCAGTGACATACTAATTGTTCACAAGATACACGGTTGACCACTGCTTCTGGCGCTCAACGGTACAATGAACGTTTATTCTACGGTAGAGCCTGATTTCTTCCCGAATTCAGTCAGATGGTATTTTTTCTGCCCGAATTCGCATGAACTTTCCAAATCAAGTGATTCACCCGATTTCCACCCCCGAATTTGGAAAAGAATAAAACCAGAAAACTTCAGGGTCTATTTACTTACGTGGTAAGTATGAGATCCCGAATGATCTGTTGTTGGATCCCTGGAGACCGATTGTGGTCCCCAATGAGGTCCAACATTCATGGCTTTATGACCCACTAGAGTTAGTTAAGACCCCACAGAAACATATTGGGGTCTGCCGAGGCATCACGTATAACATGATACATGCTATGTGGGACCCAATGGTGTAACATTAAAGCTCATACATGGATCATATTGGATTCTGTGATTTTTTTAATAGGGTGTGCACATCGTGCGATTGCCAGGCTTGTTACACGTGGTACATATATTGTGCAACATCATAGCGTGACCGCAATGAACGACGTATTAATGTATCGTGACCATTCGAACTGCATTCGTTCAACCATACGTTGGTTATATCAAAGTGGTCATTAGAGTTGCCCCGCACAAAAAGTGTTGGATGTAGCTTTGTAGTGTGTGTTGCAATTGCGTTGCTACTAACAGGACCTAAACTTGACCTATGATCTAATAATAATAATAGTATCACTCTATGACCTACATGGACCTTTAACACAAGTTTAGTCTAGGTTTCACATGTGGCTTTTAGTGAAATTCGAAGCTCCTCTGTAGAGCTAACAGGAGACTTCCAGAGTAGAGAATTTGTTTATTGATATTTTCCAAAAACATGAAAAAGCAATGTGCTGTGTGTGCTGTGCCAACTGTATTCAAACAAATACAAATACACTTTGTTTTAGCTATGTGCATGTCAGCAGATTACAGGCGACCGACGACACACAATGGGCGTCAAGGGTGAGAACACAAATATACTACCGCTGAAGTATACCAAGTATACTATAGGCATTGTCCTGAATTTCTAAGTCATCACTTGTCAGAAGGCAATGACCACGCACAGCCTAAGGATTATATTGAGCTCCTTCCATTATTCTTTTTATTGACAGCACGTTGTCTGCCATCCAGTTCATGAAAGTGACCTTTATCGTTCAAAGAACGGTTTATCGTTGAAAGAACGGTTCAATAGTAAGTGAGCTGGTGATAGTGTCCATAATGGCGAGACCCGAAGAGCAGATACAAGGAAGGACATACACACAGAACGTTGATACCTTGCGTATGTCCCTTCCTATCTCACGTCTCATGGCTTTTGCTATGGACCTTCATGATTTCTTCTTCCGGAACCTTTACATATTTTTATGTAGAATTGTGAAGGTACAGCCAGGCGCTGCTCGCAAATCACATTATACTTTTCTTGAAACAAGAATCCACAGAAGGTACACAGTCATTTTCAGCATTGCACATATCTATGGGACATGTTAATGATTTTGGAATCTCACAGACATGTCATGGAGGCTGGCACATGATTAGTCGTGTTGAACAGACAACTATTTGTCATATTTTAGCCACAAAAAGCAGTTTTGGCACCTGTATGTTGAGACAGATGTATCTCTATATGATTTGGCTGAAAACATTTTTCTACGACTTTGCATGAGGGGATGTTAGTACAAGAAACGCACACATTCCTTTTTTGAGCAAATCAGTATTTAGAGCAATACCATACTGTGGTGGGCCTGCAGTGCATTACGTGGTACAGCTGCACACACTGTGAACAATTTCACCGTAGAACATGTCCCCCGTTCTAATGAAGTCTTCTCCAGTTTTTGAAACTGCCGATTCCCATAGTGGTTTATGGTACGACACAGTATTTCTAAATATTTACTGTTGCTTACCAGTTGCAGAAGAAAAATATACCACTGCTTCCGATCACAGGACGCAAGATATAAATGCTATACGGCAACAGTACATGCTGCTGTCTAGCAGTTGTTCGTGTTTGGAAATGGTATGGTGCATTCAGGGTAAATTCCATGGTTAAAATATCCAAATGTGAACAACAGTTAGATTACATCATGTAGAATGCTGTATATATTTATGTCCCGTGTCATGACCGTGTGACCAAAAACAATATGTGCTTTTGCTCATGCTGCACAGCACAGGCGAAATGAGCTGCATGTGAGGATAACATGAAACCCGAGGCGCGAAGGAAACGGCATGACTTTACGATCTCTGTGTCAATTGTTGCATGTTGTAATTGTGTACCACTTCGCCTGTACGAGAGAATAAGTTTGATGCATTGTACACGCACCTTAGACATGCAGTGTGCGGTGTGTTGTGATAGTAATGCCACTGCCAATTGAAAAATAATGCTCCAGGTGGATTGTTTCGGTAGAATCTTGGACTATTGATACCAAGGGGTAGGGCATCTGCGTGACACATTTACCTGGAAGTAAGAATGTAAATGTTAGCTGAAGTCATTGAATAATTAACATTATCAATATACTGCTGCAGATCGTACCAACAACAGCACACAAGATGCTCCGATATGTTCTGCAGGAATATCTCTGTACTCACAATATCAGTACGGCAGCTACAGAAAGGCAAGTGTTTTGTATACATGATACCACTTGAATGCAACACAAGCTTCTGTGCATAGCCAGAACACGACAGCGGACAGATTTACATTACCTAAACCTGAGAAAAAGCATGTACTGTTGCACACATTATGCTGTTTGAATGTAATCCTGAAACGTCTCGAAAAACATAATTTATGACCGAAACACATCAACTGGAACATTTCTATTTACGTTACTCAAAACTGAGAAGATGTATGTGCTGTTGACACATGAAACTGCTTGAATGTAACCCTTGAGGGCTCTGGAAGAACACCTTGTTTGTGGCCAAAATACAACAGCTGAGCCAACATTTAAATTTATACCTCACTCAAAAATACACAAGATGTGCGCCGTGCATATGATACGATGATACTGCTTAAATGTACTCTGAAAGCGCTGGAGTAAGAACACAAACACCTCAGGCATGGTTCTGTAAGCTAGCGAGCAACGGCAATGGTATACAAATAAATGAGGTCGAGCACAAGTGATGCAATGCACTTGATTCATCAGAAAACGAAATGTCTCAGTACCAGGTATCACTGTTCCCTCAACAAAAACAGATGAACTTTGAAGGGGCGTGTGGATAGCAATGGGGACAGCCTTCAGCTTGAAACCCAGAAGGTGATAGTTGAGACGTGGAGTGCAAGCTTTTCGGTGATGCCAGAAGGCCTGCGAGATCATTTAACAACTAAGGCAATTCCAAACCTGTACTGAGAATGCACCCGCTGGGCCCTAATCTCTAAAAGATGCAGCAGTAACTGACAGACAGCGTATTTTTCTTTTCTATGTGATGGCATTTGCACCGCATGAGTGACTTGTCTAACATTACGTGACATACCTTTATCTGCTTCCTAGTCCTGCCTATGCAATCTCCTGCTGCAGATAAGGTTGGTACAGCATCCCGGACGAGATATCTTCGGCTTCGTGTGAAAGAAGTTTCGCATTGCTTCCGTAACATTCGTATGACCGAAATGAACAGATCAAATCGCTGGTTTCCAAGGTGGCACACAGTCGGAGTTGTAACCGATTGTTGCAGTCAATCGCTTTTTTATTCACCTCTCGTAAAGTTGTGGTTTGAAACATTGGAACTGCATCCTGAAGTGTTCTTGCGGACGGGAGCAAAACGCTCACGCATTTTCGACACACAGCACTGAGCACGAAACACACAAGGAAGTATGTACTGGCCTGGCAAATGCTTTGCAGTCGAAGGAAGCAAAACTCACGTTCCTCGTGGGTTCAGTGAAGTCCAGAAATATACTGGCTCCCTACTAGCGAACTGCTTATCACTTCCGCAATGTCAATCTGCGCACCAGACGGCTCGGCAGAAGAAACCCGCTGGCTTGGCGGAAGAAACCAAGCCATATGTCATGCCAAGCCGCTGGGAGCGTAATTCTAGCTACACCTTGCTCTACACTGGGAGCACTAGACGCTGGGAGCTTAATTTCAGCTACACGTTGCTCTACACTGGAGGCACTAGACACTGGGAGCAGTACGTAGTTAGCAAATGACATGCCTAGCCAGACGTTGTTAGCAGGGCGCTGGGAGCTCTCCAGACGTTGCTGTACACTGGGAGCACTAGATGCTAGAAGCAGTGACATAACTAGCCAGAGGCTGTTAGCAGTTAGCTGAGATCAAGATAGCCCAGACCAATCTCGCGCCGGCCCCGCCCCGGCTCATGCAAGTGATTGATATCAAAACATCCCAGGTAACACATGGTGTGCTAGGATACGTCTAGAAATGGGCTAACTTGAGACTTTAGGGATACCCTGTTGAAAAACCCTGGTTTGAAATTATGGCAGAACTGGTATGATTATACCAGTTTCTGTTTTGCTGATAAATATCAACACCAGAAATGGCAGTTTCTGGTTTGCACCGCACCAGCACAACAGACATGCTGACATGACCATATGTCAGCAGTGCCTGCATCCAGGTTTGACAACTTATCAGAAACACAAGTCATGGTAGAAACTGATGTAGCTGTATCAGCAATGCCATGACAATATACCAGCGGCGCATGCACCTGGTTTGGCTACTTGTTAAGAACATCAGTCATACCCGAAACTGATCTATGCAGGTCGTACCAGTGCTGGTATTGGAAAATGTCAGTACATGTGAGAAATACCAGCGTCCTCTTTCGTTAAATTGTTGTCGCTATCCATGTTAGAAAATTTTAGCTACAATCTCAGCAAACTTAATCATGCAAGCACAGTTTGGGTAGTTGCAGATGCTTAATGCAAAGTAATATTTGTAGCAACATGTTCGGTAGGAATATATCAAGTAAAAGGTAAACATTTCCCTCGCATTTGACACAGCACACATGTACAGCCCAAACGAGCCCAGATAGTATAGGGACCGGCCCCACACTCGTCAAGTACAATAAAGTTTAGTCTTAAATCGTTTCTGTGCCTTTCATTTGCACACGTTCTGCATTGTAACATTTAACTTTGCTTTCTTTGATCACAAACAAACAAAAGAAAAACGATAAAGGAAGTGTCTGCAACACAGTGAGTGCACTTTTTTATTCCATTGATCTCTCGCTCTCAGATTTCACTGCCGCTCTGTCGAAAATCATACCTAACTAATAGCTTAGCCTTGGCCAATCTCAAGTTGCAATTTTGCTTCAAACACAACATTCAGTGGTTCTTATGAAAACAGCACCATCTCCCGAAACATCCTGGAACGGCCACAACTCAAGAGGTAGTACGATTCTACAGTCGTCATATTTCGTCAGGCTAGCCATTGCGCGGAGATGTTGGCTCCATGCCCATTGCAACTTTCAGCACAGGCTACCCCGCGCTCGGGCGTCCTTGGTGTTACACGTGCCACCAGCCAGTGCTGTCTGTCGTGTCGGTCGCGCATGCGCGGTTTTATTCCCTTCGCTTCGGCTACTGTAACGGACGTTTCTCGTCGCCGCATGTAGTTCGCGTAATTTCGAGCGTTCAACGAAGTCTGCAGCGTTTTAGAGGCTTTGTGTTGTTGTTTCCACTTGATGCTGTCGTTCTTGCAACCCGTCTGATATTGCAACTGTCCGTAAGTGGAAGCGTTTCTTCTAACAGCGAGCAGACCAGTCAGTCTCGCTTGAAATGTCAGAGTGGAGACGCGGCCCTGGATGTGAAGTCAAATCGCTCTTCGCCTTCAGGATTCTTAAGAATCCTGAAGGCGAAGAGCGATTCACAGGTATATTAATTACATACCTGAAATGGCAATTGCCATTTCAGGTGTGTAATTAATATAACTGTGAAGTAATCTGTTCGACTGCGCCATGCATTCTCTTTGTTCGTTTTACTCTACTTGCAGGGGATCTGCACAACGACAGGAACATAGATCGCCAGGCGAAACCGTTAGTGACTGTATACTTTGTGCAGAGGGTATGTCATATGTCTCTACACTACTCTACATGGGTATCCTGCTTTCGTGTTTTCTGGAATGATATTTCTTGCAGGCTGGGCGTGTACGACGCAGCGGCCTCCAGCAAGAGCAAGACAGACGCGAGCACTGTGTTCAATGTGGTGGGGACTCATGCTCGTCATGACAATGCTTACATGTGCTTTTGCGGAAGGACAAGTTGGACCGGAAATGAGGACCTAGGTGTGTGCTCTTTTTCATTGTTGTTCACTGTTCGACCATTACCAATTTTGTGCCCCAGAAGTTCAGCGCTCAGGTGTGTTGATGATAAATGGATATGCGTTGAAAGGTACGTACTCCGGTGTAGTGAATAAAGTGGTTCTTTGCTACTACCTGCTGCAGGTGTGGGTTACTGCTGGTACTCATCTACTGCAGACATGAGGGACTTTCTTTGCAGAACATTTCAGATAGCAAAAAGACTGCAGCATTTTCAAGATTGCCATAACCACCATCAATGCAGCTCTCATGCGAACGTCCGCATCAACACAACTCTGATGTTAGCATCAGCCAGGGAGCTCTAATGTTAACATCAGCCTGGACACCTCTGATGTTGACATCATAAGGGCAGCTTTCATGTTAACATCAGGTCCCATGTGATTTGGGACACTGTCTTGATGTTAACATCAGCGGCTCTGATGTTAGCATCAACACAGTGTTCCAAATCATATCAGACCTGATGTTTTTTTTTTTCACACTGCTAGAAAATCCGATTTGAAATCACATAATTAACATACATGCTGCATGCAATCCTGGTATAAAACATACGAGATCCCGTTATATATACATGCTGCAGTTAGCTGGTATAATCATATCGGTTTTCGATACCAGCACACGAGGGCCCAGTATACTTCATACGGGACCCCATATCAGGCATATCAAACCCTCTTAAGACCATCTGAATGAAATAAAAAGTATGAGAAACACATGTGTCATAACAGCACTTCACACTAGGCCGAGATAATGAGGAATACATCGAACGCTCACTTTTTCCGTGCTATTCATGAGCTTTCCAGCCCTGAAGAACCGTCCTGCTCTGCTTCCTCACCTGATCCCGACTATGTCCAGCAGGAGCAACTTGTAGAGCAGATTAATCAACAACTTTCATCTGCGGGCATTGATGTTACTCCTTTGAGGTCTCCAACAACACTGAAGGGAAGACGTGACGCCTACGTGAAACGAAGCAAGGAGAAGTCACCGAGGCACTGGATAGGTCCGTGCGCCGAGAAATCAGCGACGCGTACGGTACAGATGAGCCCAGCACGTCCACCCGTGGGTGCGTAAACTGCGAACCTCTTCTGGATAGCATGGCCAAGGTGTACGAAAGATGCTCATCACAGCAACATTGTGCCAGCTTCTCACATTGCTACCTGAGAGCAGAAGCAAGAAAGAAGTGATGCGCATTATTCCTGGAGCGACGAAATATGCTATCGACAAGGCAAGGCATCTGCGAGCGTAGGCTGGTGTTTGGGCCCTTCATGATGCTTATGCCGGACATTCCTTAAAAGAGGTCGACGTTTCTACCGCTCTCCGTTATTACCTCGACGACGAACTAGGCTGTACCGTGCAAAGTCCAAACAAAAGAGATGTCATTCAAGTGGTCAAGGATGAAAAACGGGAACCAAACCGGTGCCAATTGTGAAGCGGTGAAGCGGTTCATGACGATGTCAATACGAGAGACTTACAGCATTTTCGAGACTAACAATCCGGATATAAAGCTGGGCCTATCGAAGTTCTACACAGTGCGCCCCAAGTGGGTTCGAGTCGCACAGCGTCAGCTGAGCTATGTTTGTGTGTATTGCGCGAACTTTGAGCTGGTGGTCATCGCTGCGAATAGTGTCTCCAAACGGGAGTTATGTAAAGCGACTGTAAAGAAGATGTGTTTGTGTGACAAGCCGACTGAAGACTGTTTATTTCAAGTATGCAAACGTTGTGCCAAAGGAATACGACTACCACTCAAAACTCTTGATATAAGCGCACAAGACGAAGTTGTCGTCGCACTTTGGGAGTCTGGTGACCTTATTAAGAAGACTATCCCAGGCCGTACGTTCGTCAAAGAGATTCGCAAATGGGCAGCGACGTACACAAACCATAAACACATTCACTCCATTCAGAGAAACGCCATCTGGAATTAAAAATGTTTCTCGGAGCCAAGACACGTTGTGCTGCACTTTGACTTCGCTGAAACTTGGACCATCACTATGCCGAACGAAGTCCAGGGCCACTACTGGCGGCGGAATCAGTTGTCACTCTTCACTTGTGTGGTGAAAACTCAGTCGCCTACCATGAGCTTGGTAACTGTGAGCGACAATATGCGTCACGACACGGCGCACGCTCTTCTTGCCTTGAAGCACATCATCGATACTCTTCGTGAGGTTTTGCCTCTTTTCGCCCATGTCGTGTATATATCGGATGGAGCAGCTGCACATCTCAAGAATAGGTACCAGTTACATGAGATGGGCACTAACTCTATGCTGCTCCGCCGGATATTCTCGGCAAGTGGCCATGGAAAAAGTGCTTGCGACCGCGTCGGTGGGTCAGTCAAGCACGTCACCAGCATACATAACTTGCGGTTGAAAGAGGTCAGCGTGATTCGATCGGCCAAAGACTTCATCTGCAGACTAAATGAAAATAGGCACGCAACACGTCTTCTGCACCTCCCAGCAGATGAAGTGGCAGCCTTTCGCACAGTCTAGCTGAACGAATGGTCTTCGGTGGGGCCTGTACCTGGACTGAGATCGTCTCACGTATGGTACAAACAGCAAATCAGCGTTCAATCTCAGGTGGCGCTAGCGAAAACTCTGCACGTGGTAAACATCAGTTAGTAATGTGCTCTCGAACCGTTGTACTCGGTATAACATGGCAATGTAAATGTAATAAAGCTATGAACCATTTTTTCTGTACATGGCGGCTGTCAGTCTTTTATTGGTCATTTGCAATATGCAGTGATGTGTGAAGGTATTACATTCCCATTCTAATATTAGTTCCCGCGAATATCCCACTTCAACAAAATCGCGCGCAACTTGGTGCACCACGAGACGAGTGGTCGCTCCCGAAGGGCGGGGCATGCACTACTGTCAAGCGTTCCAGCTCCTGAACTAATCGTTTACCACACGTAATTTTATATCATTAAAAAGCTCAGACCTTCCTCTTCAATTACCACTATTTGAAAATAAATCAAGGGTGCGGTTTTAGCGTAAGTGCTTCCCGAGCATCGCTAATTTCTTCATACCAGTCAGTCTTCCGGCGCATATTCCTCACCACCTGTGGTAGGTAGAACAATGTGCTGCATATAGTTGAAAAGAGGAAGCTTCAAGATTGCGTTTGAGGTGTTTTTCAAGCGGTACACCTGAGTACAGTACCTGAGAGCGGTACAGTGATGCAAGAAAATAGGAAAACAAAGACAGGGGACAACTGCAGTCGGGACGCTTTTGAAGCCTCCACAGAAACTCTGTCGAAAGCGAGAACGCAGAAATCGCCCGCAGAGGTATAGCTGTGGGGGAGATGAACAACGAGAAAAAATATTACCTGCTTACGAATTACAAGCGCCGAGATACTGCGCTTAAAAGTCATAGGAATCTGCGACTAACAGTGCGCACCGTTTCCACTT
Source organism: Ornithodoros turicata (assembly GCF_037126465.1). Lineage (NCBI taxonomy): Eukaryota > Metazoa > Arthropoda > Arachnida > Ixodida > Argasidae > Ornithodoros > Ornithodoros turicata. The sequence goes on from NC_088201.1 coordinate 200,568,361, forward strand.
TGCTACCTTTCGAAATTTATGTCTAAGGATCCACTTGCTTGAGAAATGTGGAACCCAGGTCAATACTCACGGTAAAGATGTGTCTATCACACAAAAATACACACAAAAATCAGAGAACCAAAGGTTACGTCCCTGCCTGAACCTGAATGAAATCGGCCACCTGTCTGTTATGTCTTAGTGATCTGTACAGACACATGTTCATGCACCACACATAGAGCATGAAGATATGCATGCTTCAGGGTGCGAACACTTTGGTACAATTTATGTATAATTTTAGACATCATGGCTAATGCAGGTCTATATGACGGCTCAGTGGATAGATAAGTGTTGTCCCATGTTAGACTCTTGGTGTAAAAAAGGTCTAAATTCGTGCTACAATTATCCGGCTATTAGCTGTATTTTAGCGTAACGTTCGTCGGGCTAGGGGAAGGCAAGGGAACGGATACAGAGCAATAGCGATACTTTATTAGACGTCTAATAGACGTTCCCAAAGTCTACAATTAGATGTCTTTTAGACGTATACTAGAGCACCATGCGTTGTTTGCGAGGAGATTTAAAGAAATTGACGTCGATTACCTTGACGAGAAAGACATAGACGACATAGACATGACGAGGAAGAAATAGAGCCCCTGGTCTGTTGAATGATCGTCACTCATGAATATATTCCCCTTTCGCTAATACTGAGCGGTTTCATCAAGGCGGGGTTCCACAGCCTCGATTGATTTGAGCAGTAGCAGCAGAGCAACAGCAGCGGAGCAGCAGAGCTGCAGCGACACGAGGCAGCACTGGGCAAGAGCAGGACCGTGACTAAGCTGAAGAAATTCCCTGCTGCTCGTGGGTCTCGCAAGCCTATCAGGAGGTTCGTTGGTGTTCTTTTCATTCGATGGTGTTTAGGGTTAGCAGGGCGGTGACGGCTGAAGGTTTTTGTCAGGTCGTTTTGTGGTTTGTCCTGCAGAACTTAACACGTTTGTGATTACCAGTGGTTTGGAGCGCGTGTTCCATCGGTACCGCATGTAGTGCGCTTTCAGGACATGATACAGTTTATTAATTTTCCCTAGTAGCGCACATTGTTGCCGTGACGTAAAAAGCAACATTACAAATGTTGTCCAATGTGGAGCAACGTTTTGCAACATTCGTTAACATTATTATAATATTACCGAAAGTGGGCTAATGTTGCTATGGAACAGTGTCTGAACGTTCCTCAGTCACCTTTGAGACACATCACTCATCGAAGCACCTGATCGTAACATATAGTTGCGCAATATTTTGCACATGTTACCTCAAACACTGCGCGAACATGGGTAATGTCCCCTTCATAGTTTGTTGCCAGCAACGATGCTGGAGAACATTTCCGCAACATTGAGACATCGTTCCAGCCATATTCCTCCAACAGAAATAAAACATGGAGGAAACGTTTATGTTATGTTGCTGCAACATTGAAACCGCGTCACAATCATATTCCGTCAACGCAAATAAAATATTGAGGCAACATTTGTGTTAATATAGTGTAGTAATATTTTTCCAACAGGAATACAATATTGAGGCAACATTTGTAGTATGTTGCTGCAACATTAAGACAGCCTTACAACCATAGTTTTCCAAAAAAATATAATATTAAGGCAGTATTTATTTTTTATTTTACTGCAACATTGAAGCAGAGTTATAGCCATATTTTTCCAACACAAATAAAACATTGAGGCAACATTTGTGTTATGTTGCTCCAACTTTGAGACAGCGTTTCAGCTATATTTTTCCAACCAAATACAATATTAAGGCAACATTTGTGTTACGTTGCTGCAACATGGAGAAAGGATTACAGCCATATTTTCCCACCACAAATGCAATATTGAGGCAACATTTATGTTATGCTGCTGCAACATTGAGACAAGATTACAGCCATATTTCTCCAACACAAATACAATGTGGAGGCAATATTTGCGTACTATTTCTGCAACACTGAGACGGCATTACAGCCACATCAGTGCAAATGCAATACAAAGGCAACATTTGTCTTATGTTTCTGCAATGTACAAACAGCTTTACACCCATATTTCTCCAACACAAATACAATGTGGAAGCAACATTTGCATTGTATTTTTGCAACATTAAGACAGCATTACAGTGATGTTTCTTCGAAAAGATATTGTTCGTTTCAGGCATCATATTCGTAATATGTCCCGGTTTTTTGAGGGGGCCTCGTCCATTCCTCTCAGTAAATATCCCATGTAGTACAAGTCTGACTTAAAAACCTGGTACTCGACAGAAAAGGATGTCAGGAATGTTGTTGGGTATAGTTGACTCGTTATAGATACATTGGTTAATTGCAAGAATGCATTATTGTCACCGTTACAAATGCTTTACGTCCCACTACACCTAATGAACAGCTGTTTCGGCCTTCTTGGGCCATCATCAGCAGTACGCATGCAGGGAACGTTTGAGCGGATGGCGTCAGAAGGTCACGTGGCACGTGATGCCTCCCGTCAGGGTGTCCTAAGACACCTCTGAAAGCCCACTGCAAAGCCAGTCAAGTGTATAAGGGGGAAAAAATTAGGAGGAGCTCTTTGGCTGCACGTATAGCATATGTTTCTAAGTCAAACGTCGCCATGCCAGTACTGGACAGCTGTTTCGGCCTTGTTGGACCATCATCAGCAGTACGCAGGCAGGCAACGTTTGAGCGGATGGCGTCAGACGGTCACCTGGCACGTGATGCCTCCCGTCAGGGTGTCCTAAGACACCTGAAAGCCCAGTGCAAAGCCAGTCCTGTGTAAGGGGGGGGATTAGCAGGAGCTCTTTGGCTGCACGTATAGCATATGTTGGTAAGTCAAACGTCGCCATGCCAGTACTGGACAGCTGTTTCGGCCTTGTTGGACCATCATCAGCAGTACGCAGGCAGGCAACGTTTGAGCGGATGGCGTCAGACGGTCACCTGGCACGTGATGCCTCCCGTCAGGGTGTCCTAAGACACCTGAAAGCCCAGTGCAAAGCCAGTCCTGTGTAAGGGGGGGATTAGCAGGAGCTCTTTGGCTGCACGTATAGCATATGTTTGTAAGTCAAACGTCGCCATGCCAGTACTGGACAGCTGTTTCGGCCTTGTTGGACCATCATCAGCAGTACGCAGGCAGGCAACGTTTGAGCGGATGGCGTCAGACGGTCACCTGGCACGTGATGCCTCCCGTCAGGGTGTCCTAAGACACCTGAAAGCCCAGTGCAAAGCCAGTCCTGTGTAAGGGGGGGAGGATTAGCAGGAGCTCTTTGGCTGCACGTATAGCATATGTTTGTAAGTCAAACGTCGCCATGCCAGTACTGGACAGCTGTTTCGGCCTTGTTGGACCATCATCAGCAGTACGCAGGCAGGCAACGTTTGAGCGGATGGCGTCAGACGGTCACCTGGCACGTGATGCCTCCCGTCAGGGTGTCCTAAGACACCTGAAAGCCCAGTGCAAAGCCAGTTCTGTGTAAGGGAGGGGATTAGCAGGAGCTCTTTGGCTGCACGTATAGCATATGTTTGTAAGTCAAACGTCGCCATGCCAGTACTGGACAGCTGTTTCGGCCTTGTTGGACCATCATCAGCAGTACGCAGGCAGGCAACGTTTGAGCGGATGGCGTCAGACGGTCACCTGGCACGTGATGCCTCCCGTCAGGGTGTCCTAAGACACCTGAAAGCCCAGTGCAAAGCCAGTCCTGTGTAAAGGGGGGATTAGCAGGAGCTCTTTGGCTGCACGTATAGCATATGTTTGTAAGTCAAACGTCGCCATGCCAGTACTGGACAGCTGTTTCGGCCTTGTTGGACCATCATCAGCAGTACGCAGGCAGGCAACGTTTGAGCGGATGGCGTCAGACGGTCACCTGGCACGTGATGCCTCCCGTCAGGGTGTCCTAAGACACCTGAAAGCCCAGTGCAAAGCCAGTCCTGTGTAAGGGGGGGATTAGCAGGAGCTCTTTGGCTGCACGTATAGCATATGTTTGTAAGTCAAACGTCGCCATGCCAGTACTGGACAGCTGTTTCGGCCTTGTTGGACCATCATCAGCAGTACGCAGGCAGGCAACGTTTGAGCGGATGGCGTCAGACGGTCACCTGGCACGTGATGCCTCCCGTCAGGGTGTCCTAAGACACCTGAAAGCCCAGTGCAAAGCCAGTCCTGTGTAAGGGGGGGAGGATTAGCAGGAGCTCTTTGGCTGCACGTATAGCATATGTTTGTAAGTCAAACCTCGCCATGCCAGTACTGGACAGCTGTTTCGGCCTTGTTGGACCATCATCAGCAGTACGCAGGCAGGCAACGTTTGAGCGGATGGCGTCAGACGGTCACCTGGCACGTGATGCCTCCCGTCAGGGTGTCCTAAGACACCTGAAAGCCCAGTGCAAAGCCAGTTCTGTGTAAGGGAGGGGATTAGCAGGAGCTCTTTGGCTGCACGTATAGCATATGTTTGTAAGTCAAACGTCGCCATGCCAGTACTGGACAGCTGTTTCGGCCTTGTTGGACCATCATCAGCAGTACGCAGGCAGGCAACGTTTGAGCGGATGGCGTCAGACGGTCACCTGGCACGTGATGCCTCCCGTCAGGGTGTCCTAAGACACCTGAAAGCCCAGTGCAAAGCCAGTCCTGTGTAAAGGGGGGATTAGCAGGAGCTCTTTGGCTGCACGTATAGCATATGTTTGTAAGTCAAACGTCGCCATGCCAGTACTGGACAGCTGTTTCGGCCTTGTTGGACCATCATCAGCAGTACGCAGGCAGGCAACGTTTGAGCGGATGGCGTCAGACGGTCACCTGGCACGTGATGCCTCCCGTCAGGGTGTCCTAAGACACCTGAAAGCCCAGTGCAAAGCCAGTCCTGTGTAAGGGGGGGATTAGCAGGAGCTCTTTGGCTGCACGTATAGCATATGTTTGTAAGTCAAACGTCGCCATGCCAGTACTGGACAGCTGTTTCGGCCTTGTTGGACCATCATCAGCAGTACGCAGGCAGGCAACGTTTGAGCGGATGGCGTCAGACGGTCACCTGGCACGTGATGCCTCCCGTCAGGGTGTCCTAAGACACCTGAAAGCCCAGTGCAAAGCCAGTCCTGTGTAAGGGGGGGGATTAGCAGGAGCTCTTTGGCTGCACGTATAGCATATGTTTGTAAGTCAAACGTCGCCATGCCAGTACTGGACAGCTGTTTCGGCCTTGTTGGACCATCATCAGCAGTACGCAGGCAGGCAACGTTTGAGCGGATGGCGTCAGACGGTCACCTGGCACGTGATGCCTCCCGTCAGGGTGTCCTAAGACACCTGAAAGCCCAGTGCAAAGCCAGTCCTGTGTAAGGGGGGGGGATTAGCAGGAGCTCTTTGGCTGCACGTTAAGCATATGTTTGTAAGTCAAACGTCGCCATGCCAGTACTGGACAGCTGTTTCGGCCTTGTTGGACCATCATCAGCAGTACGCAGGCACGCAACGTTTGAGCGGATGGCGTCAGACGGTCACCTGGCACGTGATGCCTCCCGTCAGGGTGTCCTAAGACACCTGAAAGCCCAGTGCAAAGCCAGTCCTGTGTAAGGGGGGGGATTAGCAGGAGCTCTTTGGCTGCACGTATAGCATATGTTTGTAAGTCAAACGTCGCCATGCCAGTACTGGACAGCTGTTTCGGCCTTGTTGGACCATCAGCAGCAGTACGCAGGCAGGCAACGTTTGAGCGGATGGCGTCAGACGGTCACCTGGCACGTGATGCCTCCCGTCAGGGTGTCCTAAGACACCTGAAAGCCCAGTGCAAAGCCAGTCCTGTGTAAGGGGGGGATTAGCAGGAGCTCTTTGGCTGCACGTATAGCATATGTTTCTAAGTCAAACGTCGCCATGCCAGTACTGGACAGCTGTTTCGGCCTTGTTGGACCATCATCAGCAGTACGCAGGCAGGCAACGTTTGAGCGGATGGCGTCAGACGGTCACCTGGCACGTGATGCCTCCCGTCAGGGTGTCCTAAGACACCTGAAAGCCCAGCGCAAAGCCAGTCCTGTGTAAGGGGGGGGGATTAGCAGGAGCTTTTTGGCTGCACGTATAGCATATGTTTGTAAGTCAAACGTCGCCATGCCAGTACTGGACAGCTGTTTCGGCCTTGTTGGACCATCATCAGCAGTACGCAGGCAGGCAACGTTTGAGCGGATGGCGTCAGACGGTCACCTGGCACGTGATGCCTCCCGTCAGGGTGTCCTAAGACACCTGAAAGCCCAGTGCAAAGCCAGTCCAGTGCATAAGGGGGGGATTAGCAGGAGCTCTTTGGCTGCACGTATAGCATATGTTTGTAAGTCAAACGTCGCCATGCCAGTACTGGACAGCCGTTTCGGCCTTGTTGGGCCATCATCAGCAGTACGCAGCAGGCAACGTTTGAGCGGATGGCATCAGAAGGTCTCGTGGCATGTGGTGTCTCCCGTCAGGGTGTCCTAAGACGCCTCTGAAAGCCGAGTGTATAAGGGGGAAAATTTAGCAAGAGCTCTTTTTCTGCACGTATAGCTTATGTTTGTAAGTCAAACGTCGCCATGTCAGTACTGGACAGCTGTTTCGGCCTTGTCGGGCCATCATCAGCAGTACGCAGGCAGGGAACGTTTGAGCGGATGGCATCAGAAGGTCTCGTGGCATGTGGTGCCTCCCGTCAGGGTGTCCTAAGACACCTCTGAAAGCCGAGTGTATAAGGGGGAAAATTTAGCAAGAGCTCTTTTTCTGCACGTATAGCTTATGTTTGTAAGTCAAACGTCGCCATGCCAGTACTGGACAGCCGTTTCGGCCTTGTTGGGCCTTCATCAGCAGTACGCAGCAGGCAACGTTTGAGCGGATGGCATCAGAAGGTCACGTAGCATGTGATGCCTCCCGTCAGGGTGTCCTAAGACACCTCTGAAAGCCGAGTGTATAAGGGGGAAAATTTAGCAAGAGCTCTTTTTCTGCACGTATAGCTTATGTTTGTAAGTCAAACGTCGCCATGTCAGTACTGGACAGCTGTTTCGGCCCTGTCGGGCCATCATCAGCAGTACGCATGCAGGAAACGTTTGAGCGGATGGTGTCAGAAGGTCACCTGGCACGTGATGCCTCCCGTCAGGGTGTCCTAAGACACCTGAAAGCCCAGTGCAAAGCCAGTCCTGTGTAAGGGGGGGGGATTAGCAGGAGCTCTTTGGCTGCACGTATAGCATATGTTTGTAAGTCAAACGTCGCCATGCCAGTACTGGACAGCTGTTTCGGCCTTGTTGGACCATCAGCAGCAGTACGCAGGCAGGCAACGTTTGAGCGGATGGCGTCAGACGGTCACCTGGCACGTGATGCCTCCCGTCAGGGTGTCCTAAGACACCTGAAAGCCCAGCGCAAAGCCAGTCCTGTGTAAGGGGGGGGGGATTAGCAGGAGCTCTTTGGCTGCACGTATAGCATATGTTTGTAAGTCAAACGTCGCCATGCCAGTACTGGACAGCTGTTTCGGCCTTGTTGGACCATCATCAGCAGTACGCAGGCAGGCAACGTTTGAGCGGATGGCGTCAGACGGTCACCTGGCACGTGATGCCTCCCGTCAGGGTGTCCTAAGACACCTGAAAGCCCAGTGCAAAGCCAGTCCAGTGCATAAGGGGGGGATTAGCAGGAGCTCTTTGGCTGCACGTATAGCATATGTTTGTAAGTCAAACGTCGCCATGCCAGTACTGGACAGCCGTTTCGGCCTTGTTGGGCCATCATCAGCAGTACGCAGCAGGCAACGTTTGAGCGGATGGCATCAGAAGGTCTCGTGGCATGTGGTGCCTCCCGTCAGGGTGTCCTAAGACGCCTCTGAAAGCCGAGTGTATAAGGGGGAAAACTTAGCAAGAGCTCTTTTTCTGCACGTATAGCTTATGTTTGTAAGTCAAACGTCGCCATGTCAGTACTGGACAGCTGTTTCGGCCTTGTCGGGCCATCATCAGCAGTACGCAGGCAGGGAACGTTTGAGCGGATGGCATCAGAAGGTCTCGTGGCATGTGGTGCCTCCCGTCAGGGTGTCCTAAGACACCTCTGAAAGCCCACTGCAAAGCCAGTCAAGTGTATAAGGGGGAAAAATTATGAGGAGCTCTTTGGCTGCACGTATAGCATATGTTTGTAAGTCAAACGTCGCCATGCCAGTACTGGACAGCTGTTTCGGTCTTCTTGGGCCTCATCAGCAGTACGCAGGCAGGCAACGTTTGAGCGGATGGCGTCAGAAGGTCACGTGGCACGTGATGCCTCCCGTCAGGGTGTCCTAAGACACCTCTGAAAGCCGAGTGTATAAGGGGAACAATTTAGCAAGAGCTCTTTTTCTGCACGTATAGCTTATGTTTGTAAGTCAAACGTCGCCATGTCAGTACTGGACAGGTGTTTCGGCCTTGTTGGGCCATCATCAGCAGTACGCAGGCAGGGAACGTTTGAGCGAATGGCGTCAGAAGGTCACGTGGTACGTGATGCCTCCCGTCAGGGTGTCCCAAGACACCTCTGAAAGCCCACTGCAAAGCCAGTCAAGTGTATAAGGGGGAAAATTATGAGGAGCTCTTTGGCTGCACGTATAGCATATGTTTGTAAGTCAAACGTCGCCATGCCAGTACTGGAGAGCTGTTTCGGTCTTCTTCGGCCTCATCAGCAGTACGCAGGCAGGCAACGTTTGAGCGGATGGCGTCAGACGGTCACCTGGCACGTGATGCCTCCCGTCAGGGTGTCCTAAGACACCTGAAAGCCCAGTGCAAAGCCAGTCCAGTGCATAAGGGGGGGATTAGCAGGAGCTCTTTGGCTGCACGTATAGCATATGTTTGTAAGTCAAACGTCGCCATGCCAGTACTGGACAGCCGTTTCGGCCTTGTTGGGCCATCATCAGCAGTACGCAGCAGGCAACGTTTGAGCGGATGGCATCAGAAGGTCTCGTGGCATGTGCTGCCTCCCGTCAGGGTGTCCTAAGACGCCTCTGAAAGCCGAGTGTATAAGGGGGAAAATTTAGCAAGAGCTCTTTTTCTGCACGTATAGCTTATGTTTGTAAGTCAAACGTCGCCATGCCAGTACTGGACAGCCGTTTCGGCCTTGTTGGGCCTTCATCAGCAGTACGCAGCAGGCAACGTTTGAGCGGATGGCATCAGAAGGTCACGTAGCATGTGATGCCTCCCGTCAGGGTGTCCTAAGACACCTCTGAAAGCCGAGTGTATAAGGGGGAAAATTTAGCAAGAGCTCTTTTTCTGCACGTATAGCTTATGTTTGTAAGTCAAACGTCGCCATGTCAGTACTGGACAGCTGTTTCGGCCCTGTCGGGCCATCATCAGCAGTACGCATGCAGGAAACGTTTGAGCGGATGGTGTCAGAAGGTCACGTGGTACGTGACGTCACCCGTCAGGGTGTCCTAAGACACCTCTGAAAGCCCACTGCAAAGCCAGTCAAGTGTATAAGGGGGAAAAAATTAGGAGGAGCTCTTTGGCTGCACGTATAGCATATGTTTCTAAGTCAAACGTCGCCATGCCAGTACTGGACAGCTGTTTCGGCCTTGTTGGGCCATCATCAGCAGTACGCAGGCAGGCAACGTTTGAGCGGATGGCATCAGAAGGTCACGTGGCATGTGATGCCTCCCGTCAGGGTGTCCTAAGACACCTGAAAGGCCAGTGCAAAGCCAGTCCAGTGTATAAGGGGGGGGGGAATTAGCAGGAGCTCTTTGGCTGCACGTATAGCATATGTTTGTAAGTCAAACGTCGCCATGCCAGTACTGGATAGCTGTTTCGGCCTTGTTGGGCCATCATCAGCGGTACGCAGGCAGGCAACGTTTGAGCGGATGGCGTCAGACGGTCACCTGGCACGTGATGCCTCCCGTCAGGGTGTCCTAAGACACCTGAAAGGCCAGTGCAAAGCCAGTCCAGTGTATAAGGGGGGGGGGGAATTAGCAGGAGCTCTTTGGCTGCACGTATAGCATATGTTTGTAAGTCAAACGTCGCCATGCCAGTACTGGACAGCTGTTTCGGCCTTGTTGGGCCATCATCAGCGGTACGCAGGCAGGCAACGTTTGAGCGGATGGCGTCAGACGGTCACCTGGCACGTGATGCCCCCGTCAGGGTGTCCTAAGACACCTGAAAGGCCAGTGCAAAGCCAGTCCAGTGTATAAGGGGGGGGGGAATTAGCAGGAGCTCTTTGGCTGCACGTATAGCATATGTTTGTAAGTCAAACGTCGCCATGCCAGTACTGGACAGCCGTTTCGGCCTTGTTGGGCCATCATCAGCAGTACGCAGCAGGCAACGTTTGAGCGGATGGCATCAGAAGGTCTCGTGGCATGTGATGCCTCACGTCAGGGTGTCCTAAGACACCTCTGAAAGCCGAGTGTATAAGGGGGAAAATTTAGCAAGAACTCTTTTTCTGCACGTATAGCTTATGTTTGTAAGTCAAACGTCGCCATGTCAGTTGGACAGCTGTTTCGGCCTTGTCGGGCCATCATCAGCAGTACGCATGCAGGGAACGTTTGAGCGAATGGCGTCAGAAGGTCACGTGGTACGTGACGCCTCCCGTCAGGGTGTCCTAAGACACCTCTGAAAGCCCACTGCAAAGCCAGTCAAGTGTATAAGGGAGAAAAATTAGCAGGAGCTCTTTGGCTGCACGTATAGCATATGTTTGTAAGTCAAACGTCGCCATGCCAGTACTGGACAGCTGTTTCGGTCTTCTTGGGCCTCATCAGCAGTACGCAGGCAGGCAACGTTTGAGCGGATGGCGTCAGAAGGTCACGTGGCACGTGATGCCTCCCGTCAGGGTGTCCTAAGACACCTCTGAAAGCCGAGTGTATAAGGGGAACAATTTAGCAAGAGCTGTTTTTCTGCACGTATAGCTTATGTTTGTAAGTCAAACGTCGCCATGTCAGTACTGGACAGCTGTTTCGGCCTTGTTGGGCCATCATCAGCAGTACGCAGGCAGGGAACGTTTGAGCGAATGGCGTCAGAAGGTCACGTGGTACGTGATGCCTCCCGTCAGGGTGTCCCAAGACACCTCTGAAAGCCCACTGCAAAGCCAGTCAAGTGTATAAGGGAGAAAAAATTATGAGGAGCTCTTTGGCTGCACGTATAGCATATGTTTGTAAGTCAAACGTCGCCATGCCAGTACTGGAGAGCTGTTTCGGTCTTCTTCGGCCTCATCAGCAGTACGCAGCAGGCAACGTTTGAGCGGATGGCATCAGAAGGTCACGTGGCATGTGATGCCTCCGGTCAGTGTGTCCTAAGACACCTCTGAAAGCCCAGTGCAAAGCCAGTCCAGTGTATAAGCGAAAAAAAAAATAGCAAGAGCTCTTTGGCTGCACGAGACGAAGTTTCTCTTCACCTGAAAGAGGAAACATCAGACATGTTGTTAACCGCTTGCTTGTATTTCCTTTGGATGTGTACATTCCTCATTTCCTTTGGAAATAAAATCACATGAAATTTAAGCTATTGTCTTGGTTATTTGTAAGAAAGTGGTGTGTCACAAGGGAAGTGTCGCACTGTGTACACGATGTTTTTATATTAGTGTGTGTCTTCACCCATATAACCGTTTTCGTGTGCAAATATTAGTGAAATTCACATTATGAACTTTAGTGCATAACTAAGAGAAGCTCCTAAATACTACTGAACTCAGTATTTGATATTTTTGCCACTTTGCTTTTGCTATGCATGTTGAACCTACATCAGTACATAAGCCATTCTAAAGGTATATGCTAAAGGAAAATTTATTGCTATTAATTTAACAAAGTGACCTCATCAAAGTTCCTGCTACAGCTGAAGAAATTGCGTTCTTTCTCATACACAAAAAGTATGCTGACTGGACTTTTATTATTCCTGTCTGAATTTGAATTTGCGGAAAATAGTAGCTCGTACGCCTTACAGACACGCCCTGCGCTGCCAGTTCTCGCTTGATACAAATGTGATTTTGTCTCTTGATTCTCGTCCACGTCTTTTTGGTTCTGTATTTCACGCGTCGGTCGAGCTATGCTGAGTATTAGAGTCGTGTACCAGCACAGTTGTACGCAAACGCCGAACACGTAAAACAAGCACTCAAGAGCTATGAATCGTCTGCTCTCCTGCCTCGCATCCAATCCGTGACGTCACAGGCTACTCCACGTGAGGTGGCGACACCAAAACTTCTCCAGGCGAAAGTAAGTATGCTTTCAAAGTCCTTTTAAACACGTTGAAGCGCAGTTGTCCTTGTGAGCCCCACGCATGCGCTGCGGTGTCGGCTGTGCAGAGAGGATGCGACACGCGGACGGATGAAGCTGAAATGGAGTAGGCCAGTTGTGTAGCCCTATAGGATGGATATGTGACTAAGCGAGCACCCAACGTTACCCTTTACATGTGTGCAGTAAAAATTAAACCGGTCAAAAACACGAGAAGTGGAGAGAAGGAGCGTACGGAGAACGGTGCCTGTTTGATTCGTCGTGGTTTGAAAAGCAAATGTAGTTCTGCTTACTGGTAATGCAATTGTGTCGTGACATATTGGCTTTGTGTTGTGGATTAACTGGTACACTGCTGTGAGCAGTGTACCAGTGGCAACCAGTGGCGAACAGATCAAGGGTGGCGGACTTTTTGGACATGCTTCAGTACGGTTTCAGATCGATTCACGCTGCGGATGCATGCCGGCAAGTACCGTCGACTATGTAAAATGAGGGAGGAAGAGTGTCCAGGCTTCCGCTAAGTGGTTTGTGTAGGCTTCTTTCAGGCATTTCTGAGTCACAAGTTCAGTAGCTTCGGTGCTTCCTTGCACGCAGCCTGAGGTTCTTTCATGGCGTCCCCAGAGCTGCAGAAACGCGGATGGCGATAGACGAAGCTTATGGAGTACCAATTGAAGTCCTCAAGACGAGAAACACTGTACGTGACTATTTACGCCTTATAGCTCATCACCGCCGTCACCCATTGGTAGCAAAACTTTGTCGCCAGCAGAGCAACCTCTACAAAATCATTGCAGAAGCAAAGCCTAAATTCCCCTCGTTTGCAGTAAAGCCAACAGTGCCTTCGTCTCCCCCGTGGTCTCTCTCACTGCCCTCGATCTCTTCCTGCATTTCGGGACTCAACTTTAAAAAAAAAGCAAGTGGCACAGTCAGACGTGGCACTGTCAGTCTTTCGCCAGATGGAGATGTGAGGAGATGTGACCTTCACAGCACTACATCTATGGAGGCCTTCCCAAACCGTACTTCTCCGTATCCCTCAACGAGCTAGACTCCCGCACCCTCTCTCTCACAAAATTACTCCTCTCTGGCCACATCCAGCAACAACATCGCTTTGCCCTCATGGCTCTCTTCACTTTTCTAGACACCACAGGACTTCGATCCATATTGTGAAGGGGTTCATTATTTCATTCCCCGCATCACCACCAGCAACGGGGCTGAGTATCGCCCCTGGCGATGAAACTCCCCAGTCATTGTCCTGTAATAAAGTTGTTGTTTGTTCACCGGTGGCCGACCGGATGAACTACAATTCCCATCAGTTAGGACGCACCCGCGTGTGTGATATCTCATTTACATGTGTGATGTATGTGTGAGTGTGTATGCCTCGTCTTTTTCATCGTCACACCACTCACATGTTAACCCACATGCTCTGATGGACGGTACCGCAGTTGTTGCAGTGAATCACCTCATCGCATCGTCATTCATGTAGTAGTTGTTGTTGTTCTTTTAACTGTATCTTGCTGGCACTGTGCGTGTGAAAAAAAAGAGCACTAAAAACGTCACCACTGCACGTCAGTGAAAACTAAACGTGCACCACTAAAACCGTCAATGCAGACAACAGCAGTAAGCTATTACCCGCGCATTCCTGACAAAAATAGTTGGGAGATATAAAATATGGGAGATATAAAATGGAAGCGTTGAACCGGTTCGGGGCTGCGAACCGGTATGTGAACCGTTTCGGTTTTTGAAATGGCCGAGCCGGAACTGAACCGGAACGAAATGCAAGCAACCCGAACCCGAACCGAACCCGTATTTTTTTGAGGTTCGACACCCTGACTGATTACACTTATGACGCTGTTCTTCGCCGACCCGCCTAGGTGAAATCCCACCACGAACCAGGGAAAAAAAAAAAGAACGTGCTCTTGAGGTAGCAGCTCAGGAGATTGAATATCATGCGTTCCGTGGTCTTCTTCTCACAGCTTGTAAGAGCTATTGGGCGGACAGAATAGATGTGATTCGGCAATTGACCTCAATTCAGTAAAGTGACCATCATCGCGGTCTTCCACTCCTTAGGGGCTCCAGCTCTCGTTCAAAATCCGGAAGAGGGATGCTCACCCCGACAGGGAAAGATCGCGAGTGACCTTATACATGATCGCGTCTGCTTAAGAGGATGTAAGCTGAGAAGAGTCCCGTAGTGTAGACTCGAGCGTGAAAAGGGTTCGGGGTAAGTCCCTTACCGGGCCCTTCCAAGATAACCAAGGGGAATACATTGAGCTGATAGGAACACAACAGGAGCCTGCGCTGTCAGATGTACGCAAGAGATCTCTGAAAAGCGCAATTCGGAACGCGAAGTAGTTAAGGATATAGAGCGGAACGGCTGCAGTTAAACCACGGGAGTAGAAAGTCCCTGAAGCATTTCCCAGATCCGGGACATCGGGGATACAGGGAGACTGCGACGTCGCAAAACGACGCCAGTGATCCTGCCAGAGTTCATAAAAGTGTCTATGCACAACCTTCTGCACGCATCGCGCTTTATGGCAGTCGTGTGGTAGATTCGCGCGTTGCGCACGCAGTTTCGAGCGGTGACGAAGGGCGCGGTGACGCTCGTATTCGGCGTCAACTGAAAAAAAAAAAAGTACAAACAAAAAACAAACAAAAGAAACGACAGGAAATGAGCAGTCTCGAAGCGTCTTGATAGTGTTGCCAGTTTTTGTTTTTTTTTGTTTAATGCAATAGATGCAATACAGTTTAGATGACTGGCAGACATGTCGTATGCTAAACCAGCAGCTGTGGTTACTACAAAACCAGCAGGTGGTTACTACAAAAAATGTCAGCATCCACGCGACATAGAGATCACTATTACTTAGCAGAAGCTCGAGCACGGCTTGAACTCGGCTGGTGCAGGAAGTTGCTGGACGATAGTGAGCGCAACAAATACCACAACGAGTACAGAACCAAAGACGTTGTTCTATCCCTCCGGCTCACAGTGGGATTGCTGCGTGAAGCCGGTCATGCGCCGGCCAACTTCGTTAGATGGCAACATAAAGGAGCGTTTGGCTTTGGTTGCTTGACACCGGAGGCGAAAGGCTTCGACGAGGTCTTGTTCCCACGTGCGGGCTGCTCACTGCTTCCCGGAAGATTCGGGAAATGGGGTGCAGAAACCTCTGCAGAACCGGGATGTGGACGGTTAGCAGGTTAAAGTGATTGCGACAAGTCACCCCTAGTTATCCCGAATGAGCATTAAGGAAAACGGTTCTTTGCGCGGATGTGAACCTGCATTGAAAGTTAGACAGCGACGACAGCTACTGAAGCGCAGGAAATGGGCACCGGGAACACCGAAACTCATGCTGCGTTGACAATACAGACCACGCCGCCGCCAGTGAGGAAGCGCAGTTGCACTCACCTGTTTACGGCTGCCAATGGAAATGGACGCAACTCTGAGGTCTGGGACGCCTCCACTTTGCTCGGGAGTGTACTCAAGAGGTTGTATCTCGCTAAGCACGACACGTAGAGCAATAATTCTCCATTCCTCTGTTTCTTCTGTAAGGTGATGTGCAGTATAATGCGTCCATGATATAATGAACCACGCCTATGAAAGCACATCAACCCATATAAGTGTACTCGTCTAATGTGTTTCGTTGAATTCAACGATTATTCGCACTTTGTTAAAGAGGAAAGACGTCTTCAGCATTTACTTTGTTTGTGAATGCGACCGGTAGAAAATGGTACGGTGAGACATTTCGTGTCTTTGCATATTTTTGCGAGACTTCGCGAGTTCACGGGAGGGTAGTAGCATGGTTCTAGATGCACCCGGTCGGTGCGTGTGTGTGTGTGTGTGGGGGGGGGGTTGACTCGCGCTGGTGTTGCTTTTTCGAACGACAGTTACCCCTTAACCGAATGCGTAGTAAAGGACTTCCACGCAAGAACAAAAGCGTCCTTCTGAAGCTGGTGCAGCATAATGCTGGTATTTTGCCACAGCGTCCATAATACCACATATTGCTTTTAGCACTGTTAGATTTAACGCATTAGTTGGCAAAATCATGACACAGACTGACTAGTATAATGAGTTTCAACGCAGAAATTCTTTATTGTTTACTTTCCTGAATGTCTAAATGGGTGGTGACTGTTGGATGTCACAAATATCGTCAATGTAAGAGGGGTACTTGTCCAGCATGCCCCAGGCGAGCAGGTATCGCATACCGAGCACGCCGTAGCCCACACTACATTTTTCGTCAATCTGCCTTCCGTATACCTGTTCAAAAATCGAAGAGTAAAAAGTGTACATTAAGGGCACCGGCTAGTGTGTCTCAGAGAAACAGAGTACTAGCGGAAGACGAAACACAAAGAACTATGACTCCCTATATTGCCACATAACGGTTACTTAATGGTAGGACAAATCTTGGGGACGTAGAAAGGGAATCAACGTCCCCGCTACAGATGCGTCAGACCGTGCGATGTATTACGGGAATGAGGTTCTGCACACTAAACTCTCTTACACCCTTTTCATTGTAAGGTGGGTGTACACTCTAAATCGTTTCACACCTTTAAAGGTGTAACAACGTGCATGGCGCACGCCTTTTTAGGTGTAATTTTGGTAACATCATAATGGAGCACGGTTTCGCACAAATTTTCTTTACTCGAGTGTTGTCTGTCCTCCAAAAATTCAGTCTTGCAACATCTCAACATTGTTCAACAGTATTGTAGACACTTGCGCGTGCTCGATTATCGATAGCGATGCATATATGCATTAGCTCGTACCTACGATATCCAAGACATAATGAAAGCAAGATTTGCACCGACACTTGATCTTTAGTAATGCTTTCCAAATTTTGTAAAATATCATCCTGGAGATGCAATGTTACGCAACCAGGTTGAATGTTCATAGCGCACACCTTTAAAGGTGTGAAAAAGGTTACAGTGTACCATACTTCACACCCCTTTGAGAGTAAAAATTTGTAGGTGTGATGAAATACACCTACCTCTCAGAGTGTATTTCACAACACACACACACATACACACCTTTGAAAGGTTGTAACATCTACTTAGCGGATGTGCGGCTTGTTTGTCTACACTGGTAATTGGACGATACCCTATACTGATTCAATTGATCGAAAAACTGATTCGATTTTTGGTGTGGCGTAACGTGTACAGCTTTGGTTCCATAGTAGGTGTATCATGCATATCAGCCAAAGTAAATGCATAACACGAGCATGTAACGCATCGTGTTCTCCCAATATAGCAGTTACCAACTGGTGCGATATTGGACCAATATTCCGTCTGATATACCGATAAAAATATACGCGCTTAAAATTCGGTTAAATTTGAAACATCACACAAACGGCATAACGAACCGAAAGCTTACTTTCTAGGAGCAAAAGAGATACCATATACATTGCCAGTATTGCGAGCGTCTGGAAATTCGATAGCCCTGCTCGCATTCCAGTCAAACCCAATGGTGAGATGTCAAAGTTTAATTTGATTATACACACACAAACAAACAAAACACTGAATTGAGGAATTAGTTGTTGTATCAACTCACCATCAAGATAAGGTTTGTGTTTCTTACTTGTTTTGGTATGAAAGGAAAATTAAGACTCAGAGTACACGCCATTCATGTTCCATGAAATGTTAAACGTTTTACAATAAGGCAAAACACCCTTAAACCATTGCACCCTTATTACACCCTTAGTGCACCCTTAACACATCAATGTAGATGTGCATCCAATTCACACCCACCTATGAGAGGATCAACCTCGAAGGGGTGTTATAAGAGTGTGATCTGGGTGTATATTGCAAAATACATCTCTTACACTAACATAGGTGTAAAAAAGTTTAGCGTGTAGGTGCCGAACTTCAGGGCTCTCTTTCGGTAATGAAAGCTTCAGCCAGAAAGCGTGATCGCATTCATCGCGGTTCCCAGCAAAGGTAAGGTAGCAAAGCGGTTCCAGTAAAGGTATAGGTATATAGGTCAACATGAAATAACAGGAAATAAATGAACGAGTGAACGAGCAAATAAATGGACGGAGTTAGGAAGGCAGGGACGGACGAAGGACGGACTTGTGATGGAGGGGTGGGAGAGGGTGGTTTAGATATAGGTTACCTCTAGGTTAACCTATGCCGAAGAGATCTTAGAAGCTTTTACTGGATAATGAAGAAACTGTGGAATCCGTTTGAAGTGCCTCCGACAAAAGAAAATGCTGAAGTTATCCACATTTACTGAGACACAAGATCTCGCTCGAAGCGTGGACTTCTTCGGCTGTTGGTATCTGATGAAGCCCAGGCTCAGGGCGAAAGCTTTCATCGCAATGTGTGTTTCTTCTGTGTTCTATTATTTTCATTAAGCTTTCAGGACAGGAAGCATTTTCACCATTGGATCCCAGAATGAAGCTCAAGCCGAGGACATCCAAACACGATCAGACGTAAAATTCGCTCTCCTACAAGTACCGGCAAGCTGTCGCCGCACTACTATACCTTGAAAGAGCCCGAAGACCAGATTTTGCATTTGGCGCGTTTTATTTGAGTCGGTTTAGTTACAACACTTCCAGTGAGCATCGGAACAGTCTCAATCACGTGCTACAATGTCTGAAGCACACGTCCAAGTATGTTTTACATTAGACAACGAATAGAAGAGCTGTTGAGACTCTCTGCGACACTGATTGGGCGAGTGTCAAGTCTGACTGGCGTTCTTTAAGTTGATAGGCATTTACACTAGGGGGTGCAGCGCTCTACTGGAGGAGTAAGAAGCAGAGATCAACAGCTTTGTCAACCGTGAAAGATGTGTACTTGTCGATGTGCCACGCAGCCACAGATGTCTTATGGCTGCACGCTTTGCACAGAAGTTGAGTGCAAGTAGGTTCATGTGGGGTTCTCATACTTTGTTCGTCGACCGTCAAGGTGTGATTGCTATCGGGACAAACCACATAACAAATAAACCCGCGAACAAATAAACATTTTGAACTGTGACGTTTTTTCTTCCGTGGAAATTTTAAGAGGAAAGGCTTCACCTGGGGTACATTAGAACCTCCGAAAACGGCTTATATTTCAGGCAAAGGTCCTGAACGGAAAGAAAACACGTCAGCATTGCGAGTCTTTGGGCTTCCATGAAGACTGCTAACGGGACGACCCGTTCAGGATGGCTGCGCGAGTTAGATTTGGTTATGGGAATGTGCGTAGCCACCGACGGACTGCCCGGTTCGTCCATGGGATCCTTTTCTGTTGTACATTGATGTGCGCGCAACGTGTCTCGTGGTCGTTGCACTTACTCTTCTGCCCTGAAAGCTTTGGGAATGTTGTCGTTCGTCATATCCAAACCACTGGCCTTTCCCGTGCCTACGCTCACTTTCTGACACAAAACATGTGTTATTCGACGTCATCTTCTCCATTGCTGCGACGACGCGTTCCCAAAACGTTGGATAAGCTCCTCGGCACGCGAGTCCTCCTAGGCCGCCATATCCTTAGCCAGAGCATTGGTAGTGCATTAGTGTGGCTGCACGTTTTCAACAAGTTCTTCGAAGTTTAGTGCGGCAACACTTGCTTAATTTTATTCAAACGAGCCCTGGTCTACTTCGCTGTCATGGCTGAGAGATTTAAATTGGTACTGCTCCGACGCATTTGACTACACCGTTTGTGGAAATTCAACGCACCCGGCTATTCAATGTCCGCGTATTCAACTAGCATTTCATAAGTGTCGTTTCATAGTTTAAGTTCAACTGGTGCTTAACCATGGGCTTAAACCATGAACTTAAGCAACCATGGTGCTTAAAGGTCAGCTACGCCGATTTCCCGATGTGTTAAAACGGTTGTGATATTCAGAAGGAGCACATCCAACTGCCCCCGAGACGCACTTTCGTTTCTCAGTTTTGTCTTCCTATTACCAAAATTAATTAATCAAAGAAACCAAAACAAGCCATGGGCGCCGCCATTTTTGTGACGTAGATGGGAAAAACCTGCTCCATCTACGTAGATAGAGAATCGTGCTTCTGATTGGATGAAAGCTTAGGGTTTCTCCTACTTCCCTGGCGTCTTCACCGTTTGCGAGGAAATCCAGTTACGGCCGCCGGCTACGATGAGCGTTTCGTCTGAGGTAATCCCGAGAACTATTGAACGATGGAAACAACAATTACGAACTCACCTCAACAACATTTTCGGCGTGAAATTGATTGTGTGCTCGAGAACTTCGCAGTTCAAAGGTTCAGCTGCCATTCACGTCGACTCGTTTGCTGCTTTTAGTACAAGTGCAGGAATGGGAGCGATTGAGCAACAACGTGAGACTTGGTGGTCGTTTGAGCATATACCTCCAGAGGATTGGTCTTCAAAGAAAGAAGACCGCACTTCTGCACATGCACATCGCGCGATTACCAGGCTTGTTACACGAGATACATATATTGTGCAGCATCATAGCGCGACTGCAATGAACGACGTAGGAATGTATCGTGACCACTCGAACTGCATTCGTTTAACCATTCGTCGGTTATATGAAAGTGGTCATTAGAGTTGCCCCGCACAAAAAAGTGTTGGATGTAGTTTTGTAGTGTGTTGTTTATCTCGTAGAGAGCATCGGGGCATGTAGATCGAGGGCCCTTATACGTATTGTTTGCAGGTTTACTTGACTGTGCGCATTGTTCTATACCACACAGGCCATATTTCATTCATAATAGTTTCGCAAATAAACATGTACGACTCGATCTCATACTGCTTTTGAGTTATGCATAGTGTCTTCAGATCATGGTATATGTATCCTGTTTGCTGGGCCCAACAGTTGTTATTACAGATGACAAAACGTATATGTACTTTATCACAAATTTAATAACCTTGGTGAAAATTGGTTGATGCTGTCCTCTGCCTTGTACGGTGCACTTACTAGCAAAATACACAGAGTCCAAATATTTTCCTTGTCCACAAATGTCCTGTCAAATCCGAAATACCCTTATCAAAATGGGGAAGCCCGGGCTTGCTTGTCCAGAGAAACAAATATGAAACTGCAGCGCTCAACGTAAATAACTGCATGCTCAGCAACTAAGGCTGGTGATGCCGAAGACTTAATATTTCTAGGTTAAAAGGAACAAAGAAGAAAAGACCACTGCAGCGTATTAATGTTGCTTCAAAAGCATAACACCACAACATTTGTGAGGGTCAGTTGGTGTATTTTGTTAAGTTGGTCACCTCCTGCACCAATTTATAATAAGGTTCAATTGCGTTGCTACCAACCAGGACCTAAGCCTGACCTATGATCTAATAATAGTATCTATCTATGACCTATATGGACCTTCAACACTAGTTTGGTCTAGGTTTCACACGTAGCTTCTAGTGAAATTCGAAGCTGCTCTGTAGAGCTGACAGGAGACTTGCAGAGTAGAAATTTTTTTATTTATATTTTCCAAAGAACATGTAAAAACAATGTGCTGTACCAACTGTATTCAAAGCAATAGAAATATACTTTGTTTTAGCTATGTGCATGTAAGCAGATTACAGGTGACCGATGACACACAATGGGCGTCAAGGGTGACAACACAAGAATACTACCACTGCAGGCACTGTCCTGAAATTCTAAGTCACCATTTGTCAGAAAGCAATGACCATGCACAGCCTAAGGATCATATTCAGCTCCTTTCATTATTTTTCTTTTTATTGACAGCACGTTGGCTGCCATCCAGTTCATGAAAGTAACCTTTATCGTTGAAAGAAAGGTTCAACAGTAAGCGAGCTGGTGATAGTGTCTATGATGGCGAGACCTGAAGAGGAGATACAAGAAGGGACATACACACACTATGTTGAAACATTGTGTATGTCCCTTCCTATCCCTCGTCTCAGGGTTTTGCGCTATGGGCCTTCATGATGTTTCCTTCCGGAAACTTTACATATTTTTATGTAGAATTGTGAAGGTACACCCAGGCGCTGTTAGCAAATCACACAGTACTTTTCTTGAAACAAGAATCCATAAAGGTACATAGTCATCTTCAGCATTGCACACATCTATGGGACATGTTAATCACTTTGGAATGTCACAGACATGTCATGGGGGCTGGCACATGATTAGTGGTGTTGAACAGACAACTATTTGTGACATTTTAGGCATAAAAAGCAGTTTTGGCACCAGTATGTTGAGATAGATGTATCTCTACATACTTTGCCATGACACAAATATATGAAGCAACAAATGTGCTCTCTGCTTTATCATGGTTATTAGTCAACACTGCCATGAATGTGGGTACACAGTTTTGTACCACCTACACTCTTCAAAATGACCTTCACACACGACACATTGTAGGTCAACGAGACTCCAGAATGATGTCCTCTCCCTCCCCATTGGCTGAAAACATTTTTCTACTACTTTGCATAAGGGGAAGTTAGTACAAGAAACGCACACGTTCCTTTTTTGAGCAAATCAGTATTCAGAGCGTTACCATACTGTGGTGGGCCTGCAGTGCATTACGTGGTACAGCACACACTGTAAACAATTTCATAGAACATGTTCCCCGTTCTAATAACAGTCTTCTCCAATTTTTCAAACTGCCATTTCCCATAGTGATTTATGGTATGACACAGTATTTCTAAATCTTTACTGTAGTTTACCGGTTGTAGCAGAAAAAGATACCATTGCTTCCGATCACAGGACGCAAGCCATAAGTGCTATACGGCAACAGTACATGCTGCTGTCTAGCAGTTGTTCGTGTTTGGACATGGTATGGTGCAAGTAGGGTAAATTCCATGGTTAAAATAACCTAACGTTAACAACTGTTAGATTACATGATGTAGAGTGCTGTATAGTACAGTAAGACCTCCAAAGTCGGACACTTCTCTACCTTGGACAACTCCCCATGTCGGAGAAGATTTCATTGATATTAACATTGGGCCTTGAGTTTGAGGGGAAAACACAGGACGAACGGAGGACTTGTCCTCCGTTCGTCCTGTGTTTTTCCCCTCAAACTCAAGGCAATGTTAATATCAGTTCAACACCAGCTAGCTTGCCTGCTCCTGCTATGTTCATCAAGATTTCATCGCACGGGCAGGCTCCCATTGAAACTACATGGGGACGAAATTCTCTATGTCGGACACCTCCCTATCCCGGAAGTAGGACAGGGTTTTCCCTGCTAAGTCGGACAAAACCCTGGCAAAATTACCTCAATCTCTGCCCATCTTTGGACCAAAAAGACCCAAAATGAGCCAGTGGCCTTGACTTTCGCCCCTTTTTCCCCCTATACTGGTCTCAGCATTTTTTTTTTTTTTAGTTTTTCGAGTTCAAAAACAAGTGCTGTCAGTCTACATTGTAATTCTTTGTGTGAGCACTTGTCTTCGGTTTGTCTACAGCATTTGAACGCGCACTGCACCAAAGCAATGAAAAGCAGTCTGACGCTTAAGAGACGCTCGAAAAGTTCCAGAGGTAATGCCATCGAGTGGAATCTGAACGGAATTGAATCTACCAAAATCAGTAATAATTATCAGTGAAGTGTGGGTAGAGGTAGCACTACCACCAGGTACCACTACCAGGCACCACCACCAGGTACCACTAAGGACCATAAATTGAAGAAGGGGACATTTCTGGCAACACAGCTGTGATGTTTTCCATTTTTTGTTCCTCTGAAATTCTGTAACTCGGACACCTCTATAAGTAGTGTAACGTTCCTTCTCAAAGGAACCCAATAGTCCAAACTGTGTCCTCTTCTTTCCTCCTCGTGACCCCACCCTCTCGTCCTCCTCGTTGGCACCTTACAAGTAGGACACGCTTCGGCTGCACCGTGGGTGTCCAACATAGGAAGGCTTCACTCTATTTATGTCCCGTGTCATGTGACCAGAAACAATATGTGCTTTTGCTCATGCTGCACAGCACAGGCCATATGAGTTATATGTGAGTATAACAACATGAAACCCAAGGTGGGGAGGAAAAGGAATGACTTTACGATCTCTGTGTCAGTTGTTTCATGTTGTAATTGCGTAGCAGCTCGCCTGTACCTGAGAATAGGTTTGATGCATTGTACACGCACCTTAGACATGCAGTGTGTGGTGTGTTGTGATAGGAGTGCCACTGCCAATTGAAAAATAATGCTCCAAGTGGATTGTTTCGGTACAATCTTGAACTAAGCATACCAAGGGGTAGGGCAGCTGCGTGACAGGTTTACCTGGAAGTAAGAATGTAAATGTTAGCTGAAGTCATTGAATAATTAACATTATCAATATACCGCTGCAGATCATACCAACAACAGCACACAAGATGCTCCGATATGTTCTGCAGGAATGTCTCTGTACTCACAATATTAGTACAGCAACTACAGAAAGGCATACAACAAGTTTTTGTATACATGATACCAATTGAATGCAACACAAGCTTCTGCTGCATTGCCATAACACAACAGCGGCCAGATTTACCTTACTTCACCTGAGAAAAAGAATGTACTGTTGCACACATTATGCTGTCTGAATGTAACCATGAAACGTCTCGAAAAACATAATTTATGACCGAAACACATCAACTGGAAGATTTCTATTTACCTTACTCGAAACTGAGAAAAGGTATGTGCTGTTGCACACATGAAAGTGATTGAACTGAACTTGAGGGCTCTGGAAGAACACCTTATTTGAGACTAAAATACCACAGCTGAGCCAACATTTTAATTTATACCTTACCTACCAAAATACACAAGATGTGCTGCCGTGCATATGATACGATGATTCTGCTTAAATGTACTCTGAAAGCGCTGGAGTAAGAATACAAACACCTCAGGCATGGTTGCTCTAAGCTAGTGATGCAATGCACTTGTTTCATCAGAAAATGAAATGTCTAGGTGCCAGGTGTCAGTGTTCCGTCAACAAAAACAGATGAACTTTGAAGGGGCGTTTGGTTGGCACTGGTGGCAGCCTTCAACTTGAAACCCAGACGGTGATAGTTGAGACGTGGAGTGCAAGCTTTTCAGTGGTGCCAGAATGCCTGCGAAATCATTTAACAAATAAGGCAATTCCAAATCTCTACTGAGATTTGGAATTGGGGCCCCGCTGGGGCCTAATCTCTAAAGGATGAAGCAGTAACTGACAGATAGCGTATTTTTCTTTTCTGTGTGATGGCATTTGCACCGCATGACTGACTTGTCTAACATTACGCGTCTTACCTTGATCTGCTGCCTAGTCCTGCCCCTGGAATCTCCTGCTGCAGATAAGGTTGGCACAGCATCCCGGACGAGACATCTTCGGCTTCGTGTGAAACAAGTTGCGCATTGCTTCCGTGACATTCGTATGAGCGAAATGAACAGATCAAATCGCTGCTTTCGAAGGTGGCACCCAGTCGGAGTTGTAACCGATTGTTGTAATAAATAGCGTTTTCTTCGCCTTCCGGAAAGTTGTGGTTTGAAACATCGGAACTGTATGCTGAAGTGTTCTTGCAGACGGGAGCAAAACGCTCACGCATTCTCGGCACGCAACCCAAACAGAACAAAACTTCCCGGGGTGTTCCTGCGGATATCCTTTCACGGAAATTCGGATCTTCCTGGGAGACAGACTTTTTCCGACGGATGTCCCCCACATCTCCGAGTGGCCACGGTTCGGACTTCCCACATATATCCGTCGATTGTCCTCATAGGGTGTTACATGGAGATGTCTGGACATTGCACGGACTTACTTATTTACAGGTACACGTTGTGTGGACATACAAACATCCGTAGAGGAGAAAGACATTGATCCTCAGTTTTCGTAGAAATCAGCATTTTTCTGCCTGCCATTTTTTTTTAATCCCCGCCTCCGCACCTTTCAATTTCTGTTGCACCTCTTTATTGTTTCTCGTACACGCCATGACGGAGAACGAACGCAGCGTTTTAATAAGAAAAAAATATATGAAAGCTCCGAGTAGACCACCCATTCCCAGAAGCTCACTTCGAAAGGCAGTGCCATTTCCTTCCAAAGAGAAAACAGATACTATATACTGCTTGTCTCGCGAGCATCCCCATATTCCAGATACCTCCTCGCCTGTGAACCAAAATGATGGGTGAGCTGTCTAAGCTTAATTCGATTACGCACGCATACAACAACGAATGAAGAAATTGATCGGTGTATTAACTCGCTATCAAGCCAACGTCTGTGGTTGTTACTGGTTTTAGTTTGAGACATTCAGCTTCTACATCGAAAGTCAAACTTCGCAGTGCTGCATCGCCTCCAGTTATTAGCTCCCCCCCGCAATAAATGATCCGTGTAACATCCTGACAGGGATCTAACTCGGACAATTCTTGAAACAGCCGCGAACGGAGATTCTGTGGATACAGATCTTGGGACGTCCATGTATGAGGCTCCCATTGATATCCGACGAATATAGATTTCCGGATATGGACCTTGGGATCTGTTTCGGACGTTCACAGGAGAAAGTTGTCTGGGAGCACAGAAGACGAAACACATCAGGAAGTCTGTACTGGCCTAAGTTTGCAGTCGAAGGAAGCAAAACTCACGTTCCTCGTGGGTTTAGTGAAGTCCAGAAATATACTGGCTCCCTAATAGCGAACTGTTTATCAATTCCCCAATGTCAATCTGGGCAGCAGACAGCTCGTCAGAAGAAACCGGCCGGCTTGGAGGAACAAACCATGACAAATGTCATGCCAAGCCGAGGCACGGGCAGACCACGAATGTGTCGTCGACACAGGGTTTGCGGGCTACAAGACGGAATGTCAGTGAAACTAAAAATTCACTTTTTCTAGAAACTGCGAGGAGTTTGGGATAACTATTTTGCACACATAATCAGTGTTCCCTTATGAACACATCGTGTGAGTACCATTCCATTCTGTAACACTCGAAAATCGGCGTAGCTGAGCTTTAAAGAAACATGCACAATGATTCAAAACCAAAAGGTAGGTATGTAAGCATCATACACATTACGAACCTCCCCTCCCTCCTTGGTGCCGAATACAACATTAACATTCACATTGATTTTACTTAAGTAATTACTTTGTATATGATACAAATAGCAAACCGAATCCGAATTGCGAAGAGTAGTGCTCCATCCTAGGGAGGTTCGTCCAAATGAGGATACGGTGACGTCACCCAACATTGTCGTCTACTTCGAAAACTGCATTATCGCTTTCCGGATGATGCCAGCAGCGTGTTCCTTTCTGTACTCTCACTCTACATAGGGTCGCAACCGGGTTCCGTACCAGCAGAGGAAACCATCTTGGTGGAAGGGTAAAAGCTGCTCAGACACGTCGTCTTCAACGAGGGACGTCAAATGTGGTGTCTCGCGAAGTAAAGCCCCGAATTATTATTCGCCTCACAGAAGCGAAGCGATGACTTCGCAATACATTGGTTTCAATAAAATATTCGCAGTTTTGGAAATAGATATTTCGTACAGATGCTTCTCACATCCCAAAGGTTACGGGCATGCCACAACCTTTGTGGTGATTTCGATGGGGAGTCCTACTTGAAGTAAATGAGTTTGTCGTCAAAATTACACATCTGCGTGACCTCCTGTCAGGTTCTGAGACGAGTTACCCACCCAGTTAGGCCGTCCAAAACTTTAGCTTTCCTTCTTGTGTTCACAGAACCAAGTTGTACCCTTGTCACTGTGTGTAACTTTATATTTTCTGTGGGCATGTGTTCAGAACGTGCAAGTCGTCATGACATCAAAGCAATGCATTGCTTACCAGTACCGTCTCGTTGATACAGGGCCCATCCTGCACAAGAAGAAAGGCGACAGGATCAAAATATTGCACACCGTTGCTAATGGAGAGCTGTGAGTGAGGAATACTACGATACACTGATTTGTAAGTCATAGTGTCACTGTGGACCAAGGTTACCACGTGTAAGATGAGTGCAATGCGTCCGATGTTGCTGGCCGCGCGAAAAAAAAAACCCGGAAAGGTTCCGTCATGGCGAGACCGCCATAACAGTGTGAGTGCTGGCAGGAATCAGCTGTGCACCAACAATGCCATGGTTTTCGCAAGGGACCCATTATGACAACTCATTGAAGAAATGCAAACAGCTGATCAGTACGTGTGCGTTTAATTCTAGGTGAGAAATTGACCTTCAGTGAAACTTCGCGGCCATCACGGTATGGTCATCACAATACCCTCCTGCTTCGAGTTGTCAAAACCTGCGATAACTGTATGTGTTTCGAACTAAACTAACCTAAGCCCTAACCGCTACGGCGAATCACCCATCTTTCAAAGGCGGCGACGGGGCGTCCGCTCCCGTCGACAGCCAGGTCTCGACTGTCGTGGCGCGGCAACGGTGCAGCGACCGCTCGCACATCCTCTTCCCACGAGAGCCAGCGCTCTGCTGACAAAAGCGCCTCCATGGGCGCGAAGCTGTAGTAGAAATCTATTGTAGCTGAAAACTCACGTGACCTCCGGAGCTGGACCAATGATTGAGGACTAGCCACCATATTTCTTTTTCTTTTTTTATGTCGCGAATGACGTAAATGACATGTCATTCGTTTCTCTCTCAGTACTTTCCTCCTCTCTGCTCTGCTTCCCGTCTTTTTTTGTTGTTCCTTTTTTTTTCTTCCATGG
Source organism: Ornithodoros turicata (assembly GCF_037126465.1). Taxonomy (NCBI): domain Eukaryota; kingdom Metazoa; phylum Arthropoda; class Arachnida; order Ixodida; family Argasidae; genus Ornithodoros; species Ornithodoros turicata. The sequence continues at coordinate 200,596,923 of NC_088201.1, forward strand.
ACTGTTTTTTGGTTCGCGTTTGTCGGAATGCAGTGGGATTTACAGGAATACGACGGAGCCTTGATTGTTTTTGTCACATGAAGTATTTTATTGTACGACATACGGTTATGCAAGCAAGACGTACATAGGATGACATTAATATTGCTCCAGAATTTGCTTGAAGAATCCTGATAATGTCGGATTGCCTATGGCAATGGAGCTTAGTGGCTGCAAGATGAAGAAAATTGGCATCAGATATACAGTTATGAATGTGAAGGTTGCAATGTAAATAGAAAGAATAAAGGTGCTATTGAACGCGAAAAATAAAAACGGTGGTAGGGTTGTGAGAAGCTCGCAGCCATGGCGTGTGATGAGCGACCTCAGTAGCAAAAATACCTTTTATTGCGTTACTTCACAATGATATATTCAGACGGATTAGCCTGACAATCTTGGCTTTGGCGCTACGTACAGAACAGCTACTAAGTCAACGCGTCGGACGAAACTTGTAGAGCGAAATCACCAAGAATCAGACTTACAGTAGCGTCATACCTTTATACAGTACGACGTGAACGAGTATTTAATCATAACATTTAGATTATATTGTTTCACGAAAAGAAATATAGTCTACTATCGTATCTGCAAAGGAAGGATCGTATCTGTCTGTCTCGGTCACCGCGTATTCCGGTAACTGTTAAGCAACTTATTCACAATACGCGAAGTGAATGCGGTGTTGTAAAGCAACAAGCAACGACAAATGACTTACCTCTCGGCAATCGTTGACTAGGTATCGGGTACGAGTCGTTCGGACGCTCGAATAGTTTCTACACCAAGAAGCAGAGCAGAAATGTTGCACAGGTATCTTCCCTGGCAGCTGTGACTGTTCGAGGACACTCACATGATACAGCTTGCGCTTTTAAACAGGAAAAATCAGAACTCATAGTCCAACACAACCGCTACACAACACGAGCCGTCCGAAACGGACGCCGGTTCCAACCGGCACAGCCGCCGCGCTGTAGCCTGTTCGAGCGCTCGCGAACAAATTTGAAAAGGCCAATCATCGCTCAGAAAACGAATTCATCCTCATGTGAACCAATCAGTAATCACTAGCCACCGGATGTCTCCATGACGGTCAATTTATGACGTTTTCTGACGTCCGATGACGTGAAACGCATGAAGCGCCTCACTTTATCCGGTAAAGGAACTGGCGAGTTTCGGGCCCTTGGCGCCTGTCTGCGGGCGGTACGCATGCGCGCGCGGGAATGGAGGGGGAACGAAGAAACGGAACGTCCTGGGTCACCAACTGCGGAAGGAAGGGCATCGCTTGCGGAAGGAAGCGAGGTCTCTTGAAAATCGTTGTTCACTGAACGAAGTTTCTTTTCGGTGAAAATCAGTCAAATGCTCGTGAAGCTGACCATGGATACGAGGAATCGTGAGGTGAAATTTACACCGCTTGAGCAGGCTTTGCTGTATGAAGACACTCGTGGTCCTTGTATGGATCACGTGAAGATGACAACGGCGATGGCGATGAACGGTTGGACGATATGTCCAAGCAATGTGGTAGTGTAAGATATGAGCTGAATTGGCTCATAAATAACACATCAGGAGAAGTTGCCTAGAGATTAACGACTTCTGCTTGGAAGACATGTTATGATAACGAGACATCCTACGCTTATTTCGAAGCGCCAAGCCATCACCAAAGGCTAAAAGACAGCATTGTAAGTGCGTACTGGAGATGCAGCATCATTTGCACGCATTGTGAACTTTGTCACTGATTTATTGAAACGACGCTTGGTGATCGAATGGCAATGCATTAAACTGCCTCAATAACTTAGACGAGATTCTCTGTTTTTCTGCCTCGAGGAAACATCTTGATTGAATGGAAATATACAAAGGTGTCTCCTGAGTTTGTCGATAGATGCCTGCACCCTCCCTGACTTGCCTGATCTCCTCAATTACTGGATGAGAAGTGCTGGATAAGGTATGGGGAATCTTCTTCGGCGCATCATCATTGTGCTGGTCACGGCACCAGCACCACGACGGAATGGCCGGTCTTTTTATGCGCCATAAGGCTACCACATTGCCACAATGACCTCTGCTTCTCCCATCTGAGAGATTGAGAGAGAGCATATCTCGCCTAGAAAATTTTATTTGTATTCTCCGCAATATGCGCGTGCACGAAGGCCTTGTTCTTTGTTCCACTGTCAGTCGATCGCCAATGACGTTCTCGAAGTGTCTTCTGGGGATTTTCTGATCCTCCACAAAGAGAGACAGTGCTACTGTAATCCGATATATGTCAGAACACCAGCAAAGCTTACTGTATTAGCAGCTTCCGCAAGGGAAGTAGCGTATGGAATCCACAGGATAATGTAATCGTACGGGACCATGGTCTTCTTGAGTCTCGAAATGGAATATCTTATCTGCTTTATACTGTGGATGGCGCACTGCTTCTGAGACTGCCCATTCATTGAACAGAGAATCTCGGTACAGTTCGTACAATAAGTGTTTTCTCACCACGTCTTTCTTAACTGCTTTCACTCTCGCGATTTGTTTGAGAGGCCCAGTCAGGAGAACGCTGTACATTTTGGTTCGGATGGCTGCTACTTCCTGAGTAACTCCGCCTCGTCTTTGAAGTACCCCATCTGGTTCGCGTGCTTATCGTTGAAAAGCGGGTGGTCCGTTGGATAGGAGCCGTGATAAGAGGACAGGTCTAACTCATCCTCAATTTTCATCAGCTGCTTCCCGAGGCTTTCACACGTGAGAGAAAAAATTCACTGTCTATCGCTATACATCAGTTGCACTGCACCCATCAAGCGAGAGCTCATAGATGAAGTTCTACATTCGGATTTTGAACATCTCTTAAATTCCAAAGCCCACGTAAAAGGGGTGCATGCATTTGATGCGATGCTGTTTTATCTTTTACGAGATGCACTTGTCACTAAGAATGTGAAAATTCCCAGAGTCGACGTGTCTAGCGTTTTGGAGGGCGCTTTTTCTGTCTTAGGCTATAGCATGCTCTTTCACGCATCATTTTTCGCCGATGACTGCGTAATTTATCGTAACATCCGTTGGCGATACTGATATTCTTCAGCCTAACCCTAACAAAATAACAGATGGGTGGTCTTATTGCCTTACGCCGTTAAACACTAAAAAATGTAAAATCGTGTATCTTTAATCGTACACTCTAAATCGAGTAACCCCTAAATAAGAGTAAAAAGTGTGCTGGTTTTTTACCTTTATTTTAGCAGTTGCCGTGTAACCCATGGGGGTGGGTTACAGTGTAACCGATACTTCATCCGAGCCGTGGTTGACTGGTAACCCTTAAATACAGGTTACTCGCGATGCTACATGCTATGTAGCATCGCGACCGCGATGCTACGAAGGTTACAAAACCCAGGGATGGCGCTGCCGATATTCAAGCAGGGGCTGCTTCCGAACACTTCACCTTCTTGATCGTAGGCAATGCACTTCAGGATGTGTGGTGACGTGCTAATAATTTTCCCAAATGTTAGCATGCTCAGCTTTTTTTCATGAACAAAATGATGAAGTAAACTTCTAAGCATGTCACCACAAACATTTCAGTGCACTATACCTATGATCACCACGGCGAACTTTGAGGGAGCAGCCGCTGTTAGGAATATCGATGACACCATTCTTGAGGTTTTGTATCCCTCTCTGCCACCACTGGATCTTGGACTTCCCTCTCTTCACAACCTGTGCGGTAGAAGCTTTTATTCTTTCGAGTACAATACATGTGAACGAAAAACAAAACGGCACTTATCTTCCCCTTGGCTTTGGTGTAAATATTGCACTAAAATTATGTCCTTCTTCTCGAGCCGCCTTCACAAGGTCCTTCAATTTTCCATTCATGCATGCCTTTTGAACGTCGTCATTCACGTTTACTTGTTGCATCAGTAGTAGCGTCTTGCTGTGTGCAAGTGAGTAGGACCAGTCCTTAATGTCGTACATAAGAAGGCACAGGACGACGGCCTTTTCCAAAGTACAAGCGTGGTGAAGTGGTATGCGTTCCCCTTGTGTGCCACCATAAACCCATTTCTTAGGTTCCGTAAAGAAAACGGCAGGTCTAGGTGGCAATTGCCCATCCGGGTTGAACGACTGAGGATGGAAATAATACGGCTTACTTTAGAGCTCACATGTAACTCAACTCCTTTACCAGCTAGCTCTTCACCCTGGTCTGTGTCAATGCTGATGGTTCGATGCCGTCCACCCTGGTCACCCTCGACGCCAATGTCACATCGCTGTTCACCTGGGAGCTGAGCCTTGCCTGTGCTAGCCGCTTGAAAATTCCCCGTTAAAACGTGAGGTGTTCACAGAATCAGAGCTGGGCTGCCCTGTGATGTGCAACACAGACGTGGAAACACTCTCTCACAGCGTGTCATGTTAGAGCTTCCCATATTCATCGACACAGGGGGCGGGCGATTGAGTCTCCTCTTGACGTGGGTCACACACTTGCACTTTATGTGAGTTCCCTATAGTAGAAAGATCCCGGGAATGGTTGACTGATTATTGACTCATAAATCACCAGAAAGGGACAAAAAAATTGTGCTAAGCTGCATAACGGATTTTAATAGAAAATATATCGATTGGAATACTACGCAGCTTTCCACTTTGAGTTTGTTCCCGACGAATCGCTACAACTCTCAAGCTGCCTTCACTTGCCGAAAACAGATCGGCCCTTACGGTATTGCGAATTTGTTTCGCGATCTGTAGGCGTCCACCGGCAAACTGATGTGATGGCGTCGCATAGACTGCTGACTTTGCATACCTGCCTCTCCGGGTACCCTTCTGAAGAAACGAACAACAGCTGCTGTCACACGCTGGGGGGAGGGGGGGGGCAGGCACCTGCATAACCCACTGCACGCATCACGACAAAGCGTACTGCAGCATACCTATATCTAACGGGCCCGGCTGTGAACGTTCGTGACGACACGAACGCGAGCAACGGAAAGGCAACAGTATTTCACATGAACAAAAACGGTATTTGGAACGTATTTTGCGTTACGTAGGAACCTGTGTTATTCAAACAAGGTACAATGAAGAACGTCGTCATCATCATACGCTTCCGCGGTTGCGATATAACATACAGTCACATGCACTGAGTCAAAACACGGGACATACCTATTTCGCTTAACGCTGCGTGCTTCGACGGGTAATGATCACAGTAGCAGCACTGCACCCTCGTTGCACAACCATTATCGTCGTGGTCAGCAACGAACTCATCAATTCATAGTCAAGTCGCAGTCCCCTTCAGTGCAGCGTCTTCGCGGGACGCCGACGTTTGTCGAAGTCATCCGCCTGTATCCGTTGATGTCACAAGATTAAACTGAGTAGTAACCCCAAGCTATTGTAGAGTATACTCACCAACTGTCGCAGCGTTTCGCAGGCCGCGAAAGTCAGCGTTCCACCATCTCTGTGAGTTGCAGCGACGAATCGCAAACGCAAACCAAATGAAATCCGGCGCACATTTCTGTGCAAACTCCTATGGGAGTTTTGCCAACCGCAGTCCGCCGTTCGCCCGAAATCAGCTACATCCTCAGCAGATGTTTACCAATCCGCTAATGAGGAACATCACCTAGGATTGATGTTGTGTTTTCTTTTATTATTATTTTTACAGGCGACTTTTGAGATACATGAAGCTGAGTTATGATGTCCTCCCGTGAGTAATGATAGCGAAATCTCGCACACCAAGATAGAAAACGAATTCTGTAGACCGCGTTGGATGGCACTCTGGACATTTTGGTGTTTCCTTTTAGACAAGCACATGCAGCGTGTCACGTGTCCCGAATTCAAAACCTTGGCGGCATATCGTAACTGTCTTTTTTTCTTTTTAAGGGTAACTCAGGCTATGCGTAACCAATCTTTTACGAGTTACGCGCGTTGTTTTCATGTGTAGTAACCGCTAAAACCCGCTCAGACACCAGAAGCCACTTATAAATCTGGCGTAACCTCTTCGGTCAACGAGAAGTAACCATTATTCTGGAAGTAATGCCGGTTTCAAAGTAACGTCTAGAGTTACTGGATTTAGATTGTACTCGTGGCATTATTACAGCTCTCAACTCCCTCTGTAATACACCTCTTCCTTGTTCTCATAGCTACAGATATCTCTGCCTGCCTACTGTCTCTGATCTCTCCTGGGCTCTTTCATATTTTATACATCGTGTCCAAACCTAACAAATCTCCTGGCTACCTGCGCCGTAACCTCAAACTCGCACCCTTACAGCGACAGTTCGAACCTCCGTTGAGTATTCAGGTCGCGACTGCATTCGATTCTCCTCTACACGTACATCATCCCAATAAAATAGAAAGTGTGAACGCTTTCCCGTTTTAGAGAAAGTGAATTAAATCCTACGATTAATCTATATCCGGTCTCAGTTTCTTGGTGTCGTCACTGTTGTTCCCGTCGTCACAATTGTGCAAGACTACACAACAGTCGGCGCTTGGTTGATGTGCAAAATGAGATTTTCAGGTGAGACTTCACCCAGTTGTAATTGGCAATTTGTTTGAATAACTTATTTTATTCCAACTATGTAACGTATGATATCTGTTATGCACGTATTTCTACTGTAACTCAGAAAGACCAGCCTAACAAATGTTTATGCTGTGTAGGCCAAATCTGTGACTAGAACGAGATAGACACTTAAAGGGTCTCTGACCAAAACCTGGTAAATGTTTTTGTTTGTAAGGATAACGAACCTACATGGTGCCTCCATATTACAATGGAAGCGTCTCGTCTCTGCGGAGCCGCGAACTATTCTAAACAAGGAGCCGAAAAGCGGTTTCGCTTACATCGGTTCTCCCTAGTGTATGACGTAAAATGCCCGCGACATTTATTCGAAGGAAGTCCACACCGGAAGTTCGAGTGGTTTCCGCAATTTCCGTATTGCGGAGTGCTTTTTTCAGCATGGACGTCGAAGGAGAAAGCACAGCGGAGTCAAGAAGGCAGCTTTTCAGACACCTTTCAGCAACTGAGAGGGAAGTGCTGCTACGTGAAGCAGAATTCGGAAGCCTTGCTCTTGAAATGTTGAGTCGCGAATCGACTTCAGCATGAAGAGGAAGTTCCATACGCATCGGGCACACAAGAAGTAGACAACGTAAACAACAAACAACAGACTGGTAAACGATTTTTCCGAATTTATCATGATGAAGCAAATAAACCGTTTGTGTAAATTTCGTGCTTGACGGCACCGTCTTTTTAAGGTGCCTGTGTGGTTAATGCATAATAATTTCGAAAGTGGTCGAGTGCTTATGTTGCAAGGAGCTGTCATCAAAGTAGCATATTTAGAAGTTCGAGGGCAGCGCGAACCTATGAGAGCTCATATTCACATGTAAGAAGCGTGTGTGATGCACACTTATGCTGGTGGGTTTCAATACAAAATAGTTATTCTGAACATTTTGTAATTGTTCGTCACTTACTCAGAAAGAGTGCAGCCGAAGTAATACTCGGCGTCCTACTAGCGTTAGCTTTGTTCAAAGCTTGCGTTGTCTCATACAGGAAACACAGAAACACTGTATGCCAACACTTTGTGAGATGGGTGTTGCACGAACTTGGAAAAAACAAGAGCATGGTTATACAGTCGTGCCTCGTTAATATGGACACTTCCGTTCTTCGCTAAAATCGTCCATAAAATGAATCGTCCATAATAATAAATCGTCCAACATTTATTACGATAAAAACTCAGTAATCAGTGCTTACTTGTACGCATACCTCGTGGAGCTCAAGGTCGACAGAATTTCGATAGCTTGAGATCTGGAGCGCTGTTTGGAGACCTGCTCGAGCCATGTGAACTGTCCTTGATGATGAACTCGGGAGAAACTGAAGTCACATAATGTTCCCTTGCTCTTTATAACAGCTATGACATCATGATGCCCATTTCCGAACCATCCCCTGCGCTACTGCTAGCCTCCATTTGGCGTTTAGGTGTCTTCAGTGACAAAGGGAGAACTTTCGAACAAGGGCGCGTCATCATCTTGTGTTCTCGTAAGGGCTGTTACCCGGGATTGGTTGCAAAATAACCCCTATAATTATTGTGTGGCAAAAGAAAGTAGAAATTCGGAACAAGGGCTCGTCATTCGATTCTCATTGAGGTTGTCCTCCTGGGAACATGTCCACAATAATGAGGCAAAACTACATAGGGTCGTATGGAAGTAGTACCAGTTTGCGCTGTCCTCTGTCCGAGAAGCGGGGTTCCATATTACAGAGACACAAATACATGGCAAAAGTTTCGTTCCGGGGAAGAACTCTTCATAATTCGCGTCATCCATATTAACTGGGGTCATATTAACGAGGCACGATTGTAAAAACAAAAAAAAAAAGATACGCTATGCCTTTCCCACAGAAACTACTAGAGGCTTTAAATACCAAATATACTAGGTGGAGGTACGTCTTACCGTAATTTCCATCATTTCGTTCATATTTACAAAAAAGTGGACTTAGTATATAGGCAGCTTGTGTTTATAAGTAAGTTATTCCAGTACAGTCCATGTTCATTCATAGTCATATACGAATATTCTACTATTCTAACGCCACCAAGGAGGGGCTTTTTTTAGCCGAGGGCTGGCTCTCGTGGGGAGAGGACGTGCGGCCGGTGCATCGGCCATGGACTCCACAATTGAGGCGTGACTATCGCGGGAGCGGACGCTCCGTTGCCGCGGTGGAAACGTGAGTGATTTGCCGTAGCGGATTTTCCCGATGTTAGCGCCATTTTACCTAGCGTGTGTTAAGTATTTTTACTGCAAGATTGCACTTGTTTACCAGTGACTTCCACACCATTAGGTGTCGCAGTTTTGTGCATCTTAAGCATTTTTCCATGCTGATGCGTGTTTAGCTGTGTTGATCTTTTACACTGCGCTTAGCATTTTGCAGTTGTCATCTTGTGTTAGCTGTTGAATTTCATAGCGTTGTGTGGTGATGCTGTGGTTAAGTGTAGTCACTCGTCTTAAGCCTGTTTTCTCCATGGTGTCATATCCCCAACAACACATTAAACTCCTATGGATGTCCTTGGAATATCTGCGAACGAACATTCGGACGTCCTGTGTACATCCGTTTTAGGTTCGTTTAATGCGTGGGAGAAGGACAGAATGGGACAGAAAAGCAGCGTCATCGTATCGCCCAAGGATGTCCCGTACGGACATTATCGGCACGAAACTGGTGGTGCACGGGACGTATATTTGCTTTTTATATGTCTGTTGCTGTGTTTGGTAAAGTCATTGTAATGTTGACATAATTTATACACTTCTATATTCCTCTAGAAAGACTCCAGTCTCGTGCATTGGTAACATTTGTTTATTACGCAAAAAGATGCACCGTGTAGAAATTGGTTGTTTCCTCCAGTAACTCATTCGCTGGAGCTCCAACCGTCGTACCAACTGCTGTTGGCAAAGAAACGCCATGCGAAACCGCTAGAAGCATCCTCTCTCGAATTTGACAAAGTGTGACGAACCTTTCGTTGCAGCTTTTGGTAAGGCGTTCAACTACGATGGGTCATTTCGATAGGGAGAAGGGGCGAGTTACGTTGGGTCATTTATAACCGGCGTTTACTTGAATGTGGCGCGTCAGTCTGTGCGCGCACCAAAGTGGCGCGTAACTCCGACAACAGTGTTCAAATTTTACGTTCCAGTAGTTGACGTACCTTTCATGCCGTGCCTTGTAGTTACGACAAGAATCTGTGTTACTACGAACTCCTAAAACACACGCAGGTGCAGCACAACAGCAAGGCAAACCCGCCTTACACAACAGCACCAAGTGTACGAAAGGTGCACAGGAGCCGATGCTAACGCCACCTGGGTGTGCAATTTCAAATTATGCTGTGGTATATTTCCACCGGCGATGTTCTCTCCAATTAAGCGTCCGTCAATGGAAACGACGTCACATTTTGAAATGTAAATGACACATGACATTTTCGCTTCCTCTATTACTCACCTATTCCGGCCGCACTTTTTGTCCAGATGTGCATGATCCTCCCTTTGTTGATTTTAAAATCAATTGTTTCTCTCCACCCTATTTGTTTTTTTTATGACCACAAATATCCGGAAACATGCAAGAGGCTGGTACACGAGTTAGATGTTAGATGCTCCCCAATTAGCGTGGTGACTCAGTGGAGGATGCTTATTACTCTGGGGGGTGCTAATTTAATAAAGTTCAAGAGCCTTGCGTATGTCTTGATACTCGCAGTCACTGTATACTATTGGTCTCGCTTCGCATTGGTGCACTTTATGAGTAAGAACAAGGAAGAAGGGAAGCGTTAATTATGGTTTCGTTCACGTACCAGTGACTAACGCCCCCACTCATGACTTCTGTTTCCTTTACATTGCTGTCAAGGTAACCGACCTTTTTTATTCAACAAGAAGAAACTTTCATACTATGCCACCCATTGAACGATTGTGATTTCAACAACAACTTTATTTTCAAGGTGATGAATAGGGAGTCAAACGTCATCATGAATGGTATCGTCCTCCCACACATTGGCTAAAAACGGGAGCGCATGTCCTTTTTGTGATATTATCCAGTCCATATTTGCAAGAAAAAGGGCGTACGACCACCGTTTTCAGAAAATCAAGGGAAAGAGCGACGTCACTCGAGGTGATAGTTGGCTAGGAGTGTGCTATGTGGTGAACTGCATTCCTTGTCAACCGCACCCTATCTGCAGGTGAGATTCTGAATCATCCTCTCTCTCGTTGGTTCCGGGAGGCACGGTAAGTGAGGGGCAAAGTTAGCAGTGATCTACTGGCACTCGTTATTACCAGCAAAAGCTGACTGGAGGAACCCATTCTGCTCTGCACATGGGTTCACCGTCCATGCATCATGCGAGAAATCTCGCAGTTCTCTGCATGTCATACTTAGGGCGCGATAGCCAGGTAACTACATGTTATAATTAGTTTGGTTCAGGTGTATCCGTCTTCACGTTTCACCGTGGGTTTACTTTTTGCAAGCAATTTACCTTGAATAAGTCACCTGGCAGACAAAATTCTGGACCATCGATGTCCACGTAGTCACCTGCCTTGTCTCTACACATCTTACAGTTGGATGTAACCGGTGCCTGAAAATCACAAACGGCCACGCTTTACTAGAGGTATCTTTATTATTTATTATAGTTAGTTTTGTTAGGGCACTATAGGCCGGTTTCACGTCAGTTCAAGCAGGGAGGTCACTTCTTAGATTTACATATTTTTATATATCTAGAAGCTCATCGTACATGATGACCAACAGCGGTAAAATGAATAATTTCTACCGAACACTTTTTGTGCAAAACAATCGAGAAAATTCGAGTGTTTCAGTTTTGCCGTGTTTTCACGCGTATATCTCCCGAGCTTGACAATATATTGTAGTCAACTTTTTTTGTGCTTTAATATGCCTACAGGCCAGCAGTCGGAATGCCAATTTTGGCACTCAGGTGCAGCGCTGTCTAGTATAAAAATGACGTACATGCTCTCTCGCGCAGTTTTATTCTAACCCGGGCGTTTGATTTCTCTGGATGTAGATGTCCCTCGACACCATACTTGATATCATTTCACTCGCTTTTAATGCTCTTTCATCTGCCATATCGATCGTGCGCATACCTCCTACAGGTATCTGCTGAAACAGGGAAATGTTTTGGGCATGTTTCGTAAAAACGAGTATTTTGCGCGTTCGTTTCAGAAAAAAAGGCCCCTTTTGATTTCGTATATATTATGTCGTACATGGCCCACTCTTATACCTTTCATCTGAGGTAAAGAAAAATCCGCTTCAAAAGGCGTACACTGGCGATTAGCACTTGAAAACGCGGCCCCTACGGTGGTGGTGGTGATGGTGAAAGGGCTCGCCGTTGTCGGCCTCCCATGGGTGGGCAACGTCACGACTGACACCCTGGGGGAATGTGCGTCCTGGGCCGACTTCTAAGGGAACTGTGCCCACATATGCCTGAAAGCGTCTGAGGAAAACCCAGGAAAAACACCAGACAGCACATCCGGCACCGGGATTCGAAACCGGGTACCACCCAGTCTCGACGTGACATGGCCAGCACGCTAACCACTGAGCCACGGGAGCTGGTAACAGCCCCTACACTGCGTGCGTACGTGTCGGAGCCCGCGGCTGCCTGATCGCGAGCCTTCTGTCGATGTCGTACAAGAAAAGGGACAACTTTGGGTAATAAAAGTGGTAGTTTATGTCGATATATTTACAAGACCGCGAAAGCGGTAGCAGCATTTTGCAATGACAGCGACAAATGATTTCACTCGGTTTCCATGAGAAAGCCACTTTTCTGCATTCAGTGTCCACGCTACGAGCTGGGAATGTTTCTTGTCCTCCACTTTTCGATGTCTTGCTCTGTCACGCATGCGAACCTCGTATGTCACTTTGATGCGGTATACATTTACCTATTCCCTTTTCTTTCGCATTTTAAAAGAAACCACGTTCTGAGCGGGTACATTGAGTCAATGGACGCGCTTTAGGTGTTTTGGCAAACACATCATCATGCCTTGTCACCCTAGGATGACACCTTGCCCGGCTGAACGCAATTTAGGTGTCGTGGCAGTCTATGCCGTATTTTAAAATGGTTCGCCGCTCCATCTGACACATAAGTCATTAGCTGCATGAGGAACATTCTCGTCAAGCCACTCTTCAGTAGTGATGGAAGCTGACAGGGAGTGGGCTGAATGGCGATAAATCTTCGCTCACCACACCTAAACTGTGGGTTTCCATGCCAGCTGTTACCACATATGTGAATATGAAAATAGGTTTTTCCCCAGTGGCGCGCTTGTATTTTGCATAGCTACTGTACAGTTTTCAACAAAATCTAAGTGGATTATGAGCGTCTTGGAAGGTGGATTAGTTTTTTCCCCAGTATAGCTTTGCTCTGAACGTCTCTAATGCAATTATGATAGATGTGAGGACCCCCCCCCCCCCCACACACACACACACACTTCCTTAGCTGTGCGAGGAAATGTGCCTCTGCAACTTCAACACAGAACGCGCGTTCTGTGTTGAAAGCTTTCTGCATAATTCAAAAATATCGTAAAGTGAAGTAAAGCAAGCTTCGTAGGGACTTGCGGGAAACCTGGAAAAAGCAACTCCTAACTCTATATTTATTTACTTGTACAGTATGAGTATCACCGTGTACGCAGCTTGCAAGAGTGAGGTTTTACCTTTGCTGACCATTTAGTCGTGGAAATACGGCTTTACGGCAACGTAGGATTTCATTCAGATGCTTTGTGGGAAGTAACGAACTCTCAGGCATGCATTCTTTCTTGAGCAGGACGTCAAAAGTTTTCCGCCGAATAGCTCAGGTGAGGCTAACGCCAGACAGCTTTGCAAAAACAAGGAACGCAGCGACAGGAGGCGCGCCATGCCGCGGTACCGCCAGTCGTGCTCCGACACGTATTTATGCAGAGTAGGGCAGCGTTTGGACGAGCTAATCGCCAGTGTACGACGTTTTAAGCAGATTTTTTTTACGTAAGATGAAAGCTCTAACACCGAGCGGTGTCCTGCCAAACTATGAATGGAATCAAAAATGGCCTTTCTGAGAAACGGACGCGCAAAATCCTTGTTTTTCGAACTATGCCTAAACATTTGGCTGTTTCAGCACATACTTGTAAGAGGTATACAGACGATAGATATATCAGATGGAAGAGCATTAAAAGCTAATTGAAGTGATACAATCAAGAAGGGACATCTGCAGCCAGGGAAATCACGCGTCGAAGTTGGAACGAAACTGCGAGAGAGAGCATGTTCGCCATTTTTTATAGCGGACAGTTTTGCACTTCCGAGTCAAAATTTGCGGTCGCACTGCTGGCCTGGAAGCATACTCAAGCATTAAAAAAATGCGCTACAATATATTTTAAAGCTCGAGAGATATAAGCGTACAAACACGGCAAAACTGAAACACTCGAATTCAGGGCCGGCTTTTTTCAATTTTTTTGCACGAAAACTATTCGGTAGAAATTAATCGTTTTACCGCTATTTATCATCATGTACAATGTGTTTATTAAGCAGCACAGATGCCGTTTTCGCAATTGAGTTATACGGCCAGGCAGACATCCGCTCGAAAAACTGCGTAACTGCAAAATGACTAATTACCTAAAATTCATTCATCAATTCTTTAATCAGGGAATTTCGGGTAAAAACGGAAAACGGGAGATAATCGTTATCGAAGGCTCTTCTATCTTTTTAAGAACCAGAAAAGAGTGTGTGCCGTCAAGTATCCATCGCTCAATTTCGGTGCGAAAATGAACCGAAGCCGAAAAAGCGCGCCTCAAGAGAGCATCATTCTACGCCGACGGAGGCTTATCTGAGCCTGAAAATGGTTGACCTGGCCCGCAGATCGGCACCGACTCCAATCATTTCCATCGGATAAAGGATAAAGGCACTAACGCTGAGTCGCTGAGTCGCTCCATCGTTCCAAATTATATGGCCCTCTGACGCGGAATGAGCGCTGTGTCCACTGCTTTCCTGGTCGGCGTTGTTTCGGTTAAAAATTCTACGAATAATATTTTAACGCACGTGCGCGTTTCAGGCTTTTCTAAAACGTGAAATGGCTTTCAGCAAGCATTGTCTCCCGTTCTGCTATCTCGCTGTCCCGACAAATCTCCTAATTGAAGAGTTAATTAGTGAATTTTAGGTAATTAGTCATTTTGCAGTTACGTACCAGGTACCAGGTTACGTACTAGGTAGTTCGTTCGAGACGATGTCCGCCTGGCCGTATAACTAAAATGCAAAAACGAGTTGAGTTTGATTATAGAAATGAATGCAAAAACGACATCTGTGCCGCTTTCATATCTTTTCTATAAAAATTCTATAGAGAATAAAATGAAACATTGGTATTACTGTAGATAGTGGCGTGCATTCTCAATATGTGAAATATTAAACTACACAAAGCATTGTCTGGAGTAACCGCCCGGCAGATTTATTCGGCTCACCTCGTAGAATTCGTCGCCTTGTCTGGAAACAGCTCTGCAGTATTGTGTGGCGTTGAACTTGTAGAAGAAAGCAAATGAAGGCATCTCGTATGATACACTTGTTGAGTGGCAGTGATGTCCGTCCTCCATAGCAAGGGCTTTTCTGCGGAAACACTCAAAAGTGAATTCCAAGCGCATAAGGTGTAGCGGAGGCAAAATACACAGTACTAAGTGGACACACGTCTCGCCCACACTGGCCACCGCGTGACCACTTGTTCCGTCCATTGGCATACTCAATGTTTAAATTTCAGCCTTTCTCCGCACGTAATAATGTATCCGGCCGTTATTGTAGCCAATTAACCAGTGCTGGGAGTCAGTGAGTGGGTATGAGGTGTCAAGTACAAAGAAGGCAATTAACTGGACAGGCGATGAATTCACTTCGTAAAACAACTTTATTTTAATGAGAATGTTCGGGGAATTTTGTCACGAGTAGCGATACTCTACCCTACTGCTGACGGTAACGTGGTGAAATGGAATAATGGGTCGTAGGTGTCCGAAAAGCTCGGAAGTGCTTTTAGGGCACAGCGTTGGGTGGACTCGATTTTGCCCTGGACCAACCAATTTTGACATACTGAGAGCGCGACAGTCCAGTAGATAGAGAAACACTGAAAGGGTGGTAATGAAAGGTTGATAGCGAGTGATGGAGAAGGGCGTGGTCCAGATACTCCTGGTCGCGGAAATGACGGCATCTAGTATAAAATTAACTTTCACCAGGTCGTGACAGCACTGAGCGGTAAAAACCACTTTGAGTAGCATCCGATGAATTAACGCTGAGTCATGACGAGAGGTCTTCCACCGCATCCGGAAATCGAGTGTGGGATCAACTCCAATCATAGATGGTGGCATAATGTCAGTTGTGCATTAACGGGGAGTCAGGGGAGCCACTAGAAGTCGACCTAGACTTAGACCTCCACAGTAGTGTAATATTCCGTTTACGGCGCTGGCACCTTGTTTATTACCCATGACACCACAATGTGCTGTGTCCTGCTTCGTACACTAACGGTGCGAACGAGCTTCGTGCTCTGTAGCAGTGCGGCGAAAACTGCCCATTCTCGGAGGCTAAAATCAACTGTGTGCTCCATAAAGATTACCATGGCAGGGGGTTTCGCAGCTGTTGGTGAGGTTGGATGCGAAAGACGTCGTCCTTGCACAACGCCTTCGTTTGGCATGACAAAGACCCGTTGAGACTTGCCGTTGCTGAAACGGCATAACCCTCATATGTCAGGAACGGCATTTCGCTGTACACTACGGCAGAAGTCCAGAATTTATTTTGTACCAGAGCATTAAAATGGTGAACAGCGGACTTGACCGAGAAGTTGAACGGAGACTTGGAAGCTATTCTTTAAAGTGAGTGCCAGTCTTTGTCCTTTGTGTTTCTTCTTCGTCATGTCTCTCCTGCGTATTCGTCTCAGTCGGGATAAAAATGAACTCGAACGTGAACTAACTTTAGCACTTCACTTTGACTCATTAAAATCATGCCATGCAGAAATCATCACCCTGTCATTTTGTTTATCAGGATCGTGATCAGGGCGTGGCCGCACTCTCGTCAACATGCCAGCGCCACACATTGCGGAAGAAATGAAAAATGTCAGTGACCGTCAAAGGAAAAAGACGAATAGGCTACGTGTAGCAGGGTGCTAGCAACAACAAAAAGACACGCACGGGCAAGAATGATAACGGCTGTCAACAAGGCCCACAAAAACGTGAAACACACAGCAAACGCTGAACAATGTGCGAAAATAATCACTAAACACCACCTTCCTTTGAAACACTTTGCTCATAACCCCATTTCCTGTCCTCTGGAAATGAATCAACGAAGTAACTAAAAAATAAGAAATAAATAAAATGGGCGCGACAAAGGACTGCAACTACAAATGGTATCGACATGCGAAGCAATCCGCATGTACACACCGTCCACCAAAACGCGCAATCTGTCCAATCGGTCACTGCCTCCACTACAGCACACAATCAGGCCCTGTTCCGTCCAGCAAAAGTCATTATGAGGCACAGCGTCGTGGGGTACGTCAAAATAAGCGAGAGCCAAACAGTGAACTGAATACTGTCTCCCTTTAACGCTGTACACTTCACAGCCCCTGTGCTTTTACTCTCGTTACGGGCCAACCGGCCCGCCGGCGTGCTCTCGTCAACATAGCGGAGATATACAGGGTGTCCCGCCGAAAAAGGGTCAGGGGTTAAAGAAAAACTGAGTGCTCTACACAAATGGAACCAACTGTACGTTGAAAAATGAAAGTCACTGAAAAGGTTAGCCATGTGTAGGACTCGAGCCCACATCTTACGAATTACCGGTCCAGGAGTCTACCAATTGCGCTAAGCTAACACGCCTCCTCACCGACTTCCAGGGTCCCACGAACCCACATCGTCTCGATTACCGGTCCAGGGCAGAACATCAGTTCCGTCACGTTCAACAGCTGCCGCTTGCGTCGATCCCCTCGTATGATTGTGTGTATGAGTAAGAAAAATGAAAGAGTGAAAGGGGGACGAGTGAGAGAGTGGTTGGTTTGTCCCTTCAGATAACGCACCCTTGGAAGTCGCTGAGGAGGTGTGTTAGCTTAGCTCAATTGGTAGAGCCCTGGACCGATAAGTCAGAAGATGTGGGTTCGAGTCCTAGAGCTGGCTAACCTTTTCAGTGACTTTCATCTTTCATCGTTAATTGCTTAGGCAATTTGAGGCTTTGTATGTATTTGTCCCTTC